>NW_019385163.1:180419-281944 GCF_000671375.1 Centruroides sculpturatus | reverse complement strand
TATAAATGATTAATATCAAATATAATATACAAAACATATAAAGTATAAACAAATTTTTCTGTAAGGTCTAAAATAAATTATGTAGTACTGTATAATTATGCCCTTTTTAAAAGATTAATAATTACAATATAATTAATTTCTAAGTTATACTAAGACAACATGCAACTCTGTCATACTGTGACAGAACTGAGGCAGAGCCAGAAAGAAAGGAGCTACCCTTGCACTTGTTAGGTACAGAACAGGTGAGACTTGTATGGCGATCATAATCCTACACATGATTGACCTGGATCTAATACAGTACGCAAAATGTACAGACATCATCAACAACTCTTGGGTTCAGAAGGAACTCAATAGGCATCCTAATACTATGTTTACACTAGAAAAAGTAAACAAGTTTAATTCATTAAACTAGTTTAGCAGTTATAGTATGAACAGAATTAGTTCAGCCAAACTAGTTTAAAACATCACAAAGCTGTTTAAATGCAATTATCTAGGAAGTTTAAACTTGAAGAGTAGTCAAGCTTTCTTGTTGGACAGGGATCTTGAACAGAACTGCATGTGCTGTCACTATGAAAATATAATTTCATAACCTGAAAATCTGGATGCTGTTTTGATCAGAACTGATTTCAATACATTTATGTAACATGTAGATTAAGTAAATGAAACTCACTCTATATTTTAATTAATGTATATTGCCATTTGATTTGATAGCAAATGTGGTTGTTGTGCCAAGAGGCAGGAAGTTATTTAACCGAGTTCATTAAAATTATTTCTAAATAAGTTTAACTTTCCTAACGTAAACATAGTGTAACAATCTCAGCCAGGTTGCATTGACAAAACTATGTCAAACTGCTGGTTAACTCATGGATAACTTTTTGAAGAAATGAAAGGTTCCCAATTACAATATAATAACGGATGATAAATACAAAAACCAGAAAGCACATTTTAAAGGATACATTTCCAGACACACTATGCACAAAATCTGTCACATCATATCAAGTCAGGTTGCAAACTTTTGACACAGACTACTTACATCAACATTATCAAGTAGCAAATGCAATACATCAAAAGCTTGCATGCAAATACAACCATACTACATATACAGATCCTAGATGGTCATAGAAAACAACCTACAAAAATATACTATGACAAGTCAATCAATCATAGACAAAACAAGATCACACATATGTACTGTACATTGTGAATGTTTGATACATAATAGAAATATTGTGGCTACAAGATACAATATGTCTATAATGTGCCTTTATCGAGATCAGTATATCAATAAAGCAAAATACATTAATTTACAAAAGTACAAGGTAATGCCTACAAAAGGTTAGAGATGACTGCCACCATTTATAACAACAAAATATATAAATTGAAAAATTAGTAAATACTCCACACTTGCTCAGGAAATATAGTACTGTACATATGCAGAATGAATAGAGTACTTATTGTGCTTGTGTTCTTTTCTTGCACAGGTGTCATACCACATAGACTATAGAAAAGCCTAGAAATATTAGGACTTAATAATAGCAGATACATCACATTATAAAATCAACCATGCTGAACACATGCCACACAGTTAGAAATTCTTAAAGACAGAGATATACACAAACATCACATAACCATAGTAATCAGTAGCAAGTAGTCTTAATTAACAGATCACTATTATTATTTCATGATTGAAATATTATATCTTAATACAATTATATATTTTACTAAAAAATTATTCTCATGGTATGGTGATAAGACATTTCAATAATATCATTTCATTTTTTATAGATTCTAATATACACTGACAATTACTGTAAACCTAATACAATGAAAGTTACATTTGTTTGCTCTAATAGAAACTAAACTCTTCTCATTTTCAACAATTCAAGATTTATTAACAAAAATATTTTGCTCTAAATTTAGATAAGATATTTTTATATCATTCACTGCTTCCTTTTTCAATAAATTAAAAATAAAATGATAAAAGAAAGCAATATGCCTAATTTTAAAACAAACCAATGATAGATATATGATATAAACAACTGACTGCAATCTATAAGAATGAACATTATTTAAATTATAAAATTATACAGAAAAATTTGAACAGCTTCATAGCATCTCCTGTCAACCCATTCCTTGGTCTTAAGAAAGAAAGGAGAAAAAATATTGGCAATAACAAATTAACATTCTCTCATAGAAAAGAAGTACCCTTAAGGTCCCTCTACTATTTGCTAAACTAAAATCTAGGAGAAAAGTCCTCATCAAGTGCGATCTAAAGAATTCAAACTTAAATACTGAAACACCCTCATTCAGATATCCTGATATATTGACTTACACTTAAATAAATACTACTGTATTAAAAATTACAATTTCATTATGTAATAAAACTTTATGTTGAACTATTATAATTATTAGAACTTGCCTCTTCTATCTAGAATTCTTCCAATTTGGTCAAATTCATCATCTAATTTCTTATTTAATGTATCAGACATTGGCTCGCCATCTTCCATGTCATCGTCGTCATTAAACCACATTTCTTCGTCTTCGTCTAACTGCCGGGGATCCCTACGAAATCGGTTATTCCTTAAAATGGAGGGCATGCTGCAAAAATTTAAATATATGTTTAAAAAAAAACAGTAAACTAAATTAAAATAATTTTTTTTTAATTTAAAAAAAGAAAAACAAAAATTATACATTTATACTCTATATTGTTTTTGTATTTTACTTTGTATTATCATAATATGAAACATGTTTCAATTTTACAGAGGACAATTTCTTACTAAATTAAATTAAATTGTGCACAGTTACAAATTCCACATGAAACATTACTTTATTCCCAAATGATTTTTAAATATTTAAAATTTCATTATTTTCATTAATTACTTGACCTCTTCCATCTCAGGGAAATGAATCATAAAATTATTTATTGTTTTTGCTGACAAAAATAATGTTAATGAATTGAACACGATGATTTTTCCTCTCTGCTATTATCTTTGACAAAAGAGTATTTTCATGTAATATTTTAATTTTGTTTTATGAACTATAGTTTATTTTGATATGAATATATCACAAAACTATGTGTGTGTGTAGTACATTAAAATAATACTACTGGTAAATTTTTCTATATATCTGAACCAAAACAGTCCTGATTAAATTGTTTAACCAAAGTAGATTATGAAGAAATACTTAACCAAGAGAATGTAATATATAAGTTTGTTCTACAAATCTTTGCTGGGTGTTGCAAGCTATTTGAAATATCTATAGTTAATAGAAGTTTCAAAAAAATTTACTTTGATTATTTCTCATTAAAATACAAATTTTAAAGAAAATTTAAAATTTTAGTTGCAATCACATATTTACAATTGCATAATAAATAATATTGGTAGTAAAATTAAGTGTTTTATTGTGTGTTCAATAACTAATTCTAGCCTTAAAACAAAGCACAGTTGACCCCCTATAACACTGTTGATAATTCCGTTTTATATGAATTCCATGTTGTACGAGTCACTTAGATTTTACAAATACGTGTGCTGGGCTGTGAACGGCTCGCGTATTTGTAAAATCTAAGTGACTCGTACAACATGAAATTCATATAAAACGGAATTATCAACAGTGTTATAGGGGAGTCAACTGTACTATACAGTACACTTTACAAGATAATGCATCCAAATCTAGTTTAATGATTTACCAAACATTCCATATTATCAGATATTTAATTATCTGAAATAACTTTGGTTTGCTTTACTTTGGATAATCAGAACTTTGTTGTACATGAAATAATAAGTATATTATTACTCATCATTGATCATTACCAGTGGCGTGCGATGACATTTGATGGTAGGGAAGCTATGCTGACCCTGGATAGAATCATTGGAAGCATTATACAATACTTTGGTGTGTAGCATCCATCAGCTAAACTGCCAGAGGTTGGTGCTCTGTAAAATGCATGCGTGAATGCGTGTAATCTGGCTGCTTTACACCATTCAGATTTTTGGCTGTGTAAGCTGTCCTGTATTAGACAATACACAGCTTCCATTGGGAATATGCATATATGAATTTATATTGCAATAGCAATCTCATTATTGTTTTTCACATGTGTAGAAATTTGTAATAAGATACATAATGCAGTTATAATAAAATATTAATTTTAATTAATTCAAAGTATGTTAAAATATGAAAATAATCGCACAATATGTATGTATATTTTAGAAAATACAAGGGAAGTGGCGCTTCCACAGCTTCCATGGACGGCATGCCACAGATCATTACTCATATTAATGATCTTTTACATGAATTTAATTGCAAGATTTTCAAAAAAATTTTCAAGAACAGAGAACCCATAAACAATTCTTAATTCTTTAAACTTTATTCTGAAATCAGAAATATAAACATAATTATAACTACTAACTATAACCAATCAATAATGATTACTATTTTATGAATGTCAACTCCCTTGTTTAAAATAATCTTATGTTCTACTATCTTTTCACAATTATAGACAGTAAAACATTAATTAAGCAGTCTAGAGCAAATGAAAGCAAAAATTTAGTAGTGTTTTGCAAAATCTGAATTTGCTTGATAATTGTCAACTGGACTAATTAACATTTTTTATTTTATTTTTATAAAATATATTTGACACAGTGAAATGCTTTCATATACCAAAAACTGTTTTGGAAAAATAATTTAAGTTTATCATTTCAAATAAATAACTAACCTGTCAAGAGATGAACGATCTTTTAACCTGTCTTGATGTTGTTCATAACGTAATCGAAGAGATTTAAATGTTTGAACATAATCAACTTTGTCCAAAATTTTGCCATACTTTTCTACTACGTGGGTACATAAGGATTTTACATCTTCCTGAAATATAAATAATTAAAACAATATTTAATTTTATCCAATTTCATATTAAATATATTCTTATTTATAATTTCAAACATTTTTATGAATTACAATTAAAATAAATAATCTATAATCATAAGAAAACAGAACTTAGAATATTCTAATTTATTTCATTAATATATTATTGAAAAGAAAAACACATATTAAAGTAACGTATTGAAAACTGAATGTCAGTAAGAGATAATGTTTTTGAAATTAAGGCATTCTGCAATAGAAAAGATGATAATGAAAAGTTACAAGAAGTTAATAAAATTAAAACACAACTACATTGTATATCTAAAAGCCTTATAACTTTAAAATGTAGAAGAACTAGTACTTATATTCTTATCAATTTCATAGTTATTTTCCTCATCAGTAATAACATTAGTAAAAATAAATTTTATAGTGATTTTACTCATATCACTTTTATATATCATTAATTGATACACTATATTAATATAATAAATATAAATACAACTTTTGTACAAAGAAAAATTCTTTGTTTCAGTCATTTTTTCGTTGTTCACATTTTTATTTAAAATGTATCATGTGATTGTGGCAAGAACACCAGAGGACACTTTTATCATTTTTTGCATTTTAACTACGGAGGCAGTAGCCTAAAACTAAAGGTCGTCTCCGTGAGTATTTGTGTTTTTTAATGAACTGCTGATGGTGCGAACAACGAAAAAATGACTGAAACAAAGAATTTTTCTTTGGAAAAAGTTGTATTTATATTTATTATATTAATATTAAATAATCGTTGGCCATGTAAACTTATTATTTTTATTTAAAACTAGCTGCAAGGACCCGCTTCGCTGGGTTTTTATTTGTATGTAATATAGTTTTTTTTATATATATATATAAAAGACTGTTTTTCTAAGTAATCTAGAATCTAGCTGCAAGGACCCGGTTCGCTGGGCAAAAAGTAACGATAGTGAAGATTAAGATAATTACATTATAGCCAATCTTACCCGTTTTCACAGAATGCAAGAATTAGGTCCCCCGTTTCCAGACTAATTAGAGAATTTTTACGTTTAGTCAAACAAACTATTTTCAACATTTCTGGAATGTTTACAATCGTTCTATAATCGAACCAATATTTGAATTTTATGTTCGAATTTAATTCAAGCAAAACATTCGAAATAGAAAGCCACTTTCAACCACTTTCAGCCTCATATCTCCTGCACCCTTATAGCTATCGAGACGCAACCACCCCTATGCATGAATGGAGACTTGGGGCTACCACCACATACAAACAGCATTCACGTGCGATGTGTACTTTTTGCGTAAAAGTGAAATATAGGGACACACACGTCCATATATATATTGATGATACATTATAACTGAATATTATCATTTGGAGAAAAACTACAGTTGAACAAGTGAAATGATAAGCATCAAATTTAATTTTACTTTGTCCCATTTAATGTAAGAGAATTTTGTATATTTAACACACAAACAACTCAACAAACTCAATTTTTGATTAAAGTCAAACAATCTGTCAAAATATTGTGCTATGATTAAACTAAGTTAATAATTAGATAGGATAAATTTAATTCAACTAGCTACATTAAAATCACAGTAATAGAAAGTACATTTGTATAGAAATTTCCCACTCTTTTGGCATACCAGAGAGGGAAGAAAGTTTTATCCTGGAATGTTGCTCATTTTGAGAAATTAGCAAAAACTTGCAAACTTCATGAAATCACACCAAATGCCAATGTCACAAATTATGCAAATTTTTGTCAAATTCACAACAGAGGTATTTTGAATTGCTTATTTCATAAAATTGGAATTTTATAACATATACTGAGGTGTATGTGTACAGTGTAATGTGGGAGAGAGTTGTAAAAAGTATACCACTGTACACAATAAAGAGGAGGGGTTAAAACATTGTCTATACAGACATGGTATTAGTGGCATATAAATTTCTTCTTATAAGTTTACTTTTCTAGTTGTGTGAATAAACTATCAGTTAAAATATGTTTGTAGATCTTTTTATAAGGTCATTTCTTCAATTTCATGGTGGGTCTGTGGAACTGTTGTATACTTAACTAAAGGGAAGGAGATTTGCCAAAAGTACATCATTGAACACAATAGAGAGGAAGGGGATCAAAAGGTTCTGAAAAACTGCACACACAATTAATGGACAGCCCTATTTGTAATTCTAAATATATTTGTCATTTCTGAGTAATAATTTAACATTAAACAATTAATATTCAAAAACAAATTAACACACCAGGAACTAATGTATTATCATTCTTATAAATTTATTTTTTGAATCAACACATTAATCTAATTTTGAAACTAAATATGTAAATTAACATATAGTATATTTTGATGTAATTAATAAGTTAATTTAATTAACCAATTACTATGTATATGATCTACTATCTTTTGGTATTAATCAAATATTATATTACTTAGTTTTTCATTAATTAATGTAATGTTGGATAGTATAAATCCTGAGTTAGACCAAAGATAAGCCATTGACGTTAACATTTAATGAGAGTTAAACAGTAATTTTATATTAGTTAAGATTTAAATAGCTGTTACATTAAATGCTGGATTAAGACTTAAGAATATATAAAGAAAAAGTAAGTACCTACAGCAAAATCTTGTTATGAAGTTTCTTAAAT
Source organism: Centruroides sculpturatus (assembly GCF_000671375.1). Taxonomy (NCBI): domain Eukaryota; kingdom Metazoa; phylum Arthropoda; class Arachnida; order Scorpiones; family Buthidae; genus Centruroides; species Centruroides sculpturatus. Next base: position 274,427 of record NW_019385163.1, on the reverse strand, counting down.
TAGAAACTCCGTAACAAGGTAAAAGGAAAAAAATACATGCTTTCACTATACATAAGATCATAAATTTACCATAATTCTGCACTAGTTGAACAGCACAATTCACAATTTGGCACAACTGCCAATTTTGTGAATTTAACAAGAATATTGCCAAATCTGTGAAATTGGCACATCAATTAGAGATTTCTTAAATTATGCAAATTTTTACTTATTTTATGAAATGAGCAACATTCTTAAGTTTGGCATAACACATGAATAAAATAAATGTCTTTACTTTTATATAGGTAAATGTCTCTTCAATCCGAACAAAATTTCGGTAGACTTTCTCACAGCTCTACAGGTTAAAAATCTCCTTTATTGTTTTTCACATATGCATTTCGGGCAAGTTTAATTTTCCTGCCCCTCTTCAGTGCTTAAGATTTTCCCACATGTTCATTCATCCTTTTTACAGTACTTGTACTATCAATTTACAATGTTTTCAAATTTATAATTTCCTCTTAAGGGTGTTTTACATCGAAATCCGTACTATTATGCTACACAAATGTTTTTCTTTAAAAGTGTCACAACAATAACAGAGTAGTATACGTTGTATAAACTTTAAAAAGGTTCAACATACAATAAAATTTTTCATTTACACGACAATGTATAATCTTAGAAATATTAGAAAATTATTAGAAATTAGAAAATTAATATTAGAAAATTAGAAAAACAATAAAGGAGATTTTTAACCTGTAGAGCTGTGAGAAAGTCTACCGAAATTTTGTTCGGATTGAAGAGACATTTACCTATATAATACGTAATACAGCTACCATTTAAAATTCAACAAGTCTTTACTTTTATCTTATTCATATACTATATCACGCCTATAAAATTTAATACACATATGACAATTAAAATTATGAACTGCAATTTTGCCCTCAGGTCAAGATATACATTCTATCCTAAACATAAATTTTATGTTTAATTTAAAAATGGCAGACAGTATATTTACAATATATATAAAATACAAAAGTTATAAAAAACAACAAGGGCTGAAACAAAGACTTTTTTATGCTTTTATATTTTATATATATTGTAAATTATATAGTTAAATTTCATAATTAAATACAGTCGACCCCCCTATAATGCGGATTTGTATATCGCGGCAAAAAAATTGCGACCGCATTTGTATAAAGACGCTAAAAGAGACTCATAAAATGCGGTAAAACGTCATCGCCGACTCGTGTCGCGGCAGGATTGGTCGAATCTGGACCAATAGTAGATGAGCAGCCGAACTACTTACATGCTATGGAGAGTTTAGGTGGGTAAGTTGAGTTTACTATCATCTGTACAGTATATAAATTAAGTACTGTATGTCTAATACAGTACTGTAATTTTATACATTTCTTGTGAAAAAAACATCTCTTATTCAACGGCCATAAAAATTATTTCTATTAACTATGTCTCCAAAGTTCAGCGAATTTTTCACAGAAAAATAACTTATCAGAAAATGCGCCCGCCGTTCGATGTACTGCTCTGCGATGAAAACAAGCTTAAGCAATGGTGCCATAGAATGGTGCACACTTGGTAAGTAATCCTACAATTTTTTGTTTATAGCATAGTTTATACGGATTATTCCCAAAAAATTATACATGTTTTGGAAATGTTGAGTCAAATTAGTCTAGACTTGATTAATTTTATGGAAGAAAACCTTTCAAACAGCCGTAGTCCGTAAACAGCACACATGCTGGGCTGTGATTNATTAAAAAAATTTTTTTTTTTTTAAAGTAAGATTTTCTAGATCCCAAATTCCAATCTCTTCTATTATTATATATTACAAAGTTTTCATTCTTTTCTGTAAGTGATCAAAATAAATATATCAAACAAACCAAATTTTTAAGTGAAAACATGCATTCTTTGATCGGTTTATCAAAGAATTTTTTCTTTATTATATTTACTATTTTTGAGATAAAATAACAATAAATACTCACCAAGAACAAGGAATGTATGCTTTGACTGCATGAGTACCAAAATCCTGCGCAACAAATCCTTATGAAGGATGTAATTTTTAATATGATAAGTATGATGTTCCACGCAAAAAGATAGAAGCTCCAGTATTAAACCGAGTAACTGTGCAGTTTGTATATCTTCTAAAAAGACAAATTTTTAATATAAATATTAATTAAGACAATTTGTTCTAAAAAATATATATACACATATACATAACATTATATAATGAAATTCACAAAATAAAGAAAATATTACCAAACATTATATTTATATCTTAAAATAGAAAGAGATTTAAAAAAGATCTTTTATTACTCACTACTTTAATAAATTCAAACATTTCAATAACAGCAGAATCTAATAGATTATATCTTCCATTGTTCCTCTTAAAGGCATCGATTACAGGTGCAAACAAATTTCCATTTACAATATACCGATTATAAAATTCGTCTTTGAGACCAATTATTTTCCGCATAAAACGCAGGGCACCTATTTAATAATAAAAATTTTTTAAATTATTTATGACTTTAATTAAAAATTTTACATGCTATTTGAAAAAACAGATTATTATTAGAATGTTTCTTCACAGTACAAACTGCAAAACAGATTTAAATGAAATGAAATACAAAGAAAATTTAATATAAATACTTTTATTCCTGAATTTTGACTTGAATATGGGACAGATCACTTTTCACACAAATGTAAATATAAGTTTGAATATCTGGCCTCATGAATATAGTTTTTGGAAGGAAACATTTAAAAGTGCATTCTATAATTGTGGTTATTTCATAGAATATCAAACTTATTTTTCTTTCATCAATATTGATGTAATTTAGTACAAATAATTATATAAACAGATTATTTAAATTGTTTATTTCTTCATGAAATGCTTTTATTCAAAATGAAATGTAACTCTTATGCAAAAAGATTTATTGTTGGCCATTGACTTTTTATTGCTTTTATACTCTATTTTTAAATATTTATTACATGTTTTTATAATATATATACAGACTTCTCTTTCTTCAAAATCCTAGTTTTAATTTTGACAAAAAATTTTCTTTTATTTTTTAGTAAAAAAATAATAACTAATTTAAGTCATAAATTAAAAGGAAAAACAAAACAATAAAAATATTTTTAAGATATAAATGCATTAACACAGATGGTCAATTTAAAACTTCTGAAAAAAATATTAAATTAATTATTTTTTTTTTAATGATAAGAGCATAAGTTTATCAAAGCAATACTGATTCTAGTAATCATTACTTCTTGTCTAATTATAGTGAAGTATTGTCATCATTGTTGTCATCCCATCATCATAAGAAACAATCTGAACTTAAATTTAACAAGTAAAACGGCAAAACCATATTTGGGACAAGACTATGTCTTGGACACTCACTACTAAGCAGAATCACTTTGACACTCAAGGCGGGCCTCGTTCTCATTCTCCAATCTTCTTTGTTATTGCTGCTTTTGGGCGCGATCGTTCAAACTTTGTTGTCCACGATGCACTTTCAATGAAATTAACCTATCCAATTTCGAAATTTCTCTCAGTTGCGTGTTGGTCCAGATTGAATTTTTGTCAATGCATAACAAAAATTTCCCGTTTTTGAAAAAAATAATCGTGGCTATTGTATTGTCTGAAATTATTTTTTTATTTTGCACAAACAATATACAGTTTAACCCAATTATAATGTCATTGAATGTAATGACAACCCTAATATAACGTTAAATTTTTATCTGTCCTATGATTTTACCATACTAGATAATGTTAAAAAACCCACCTGTAACGACATAAAACTGTTTTAACCAGGGCTGTGGAGTCGCGTAAAAATCTACCGACTCCAACTCCGACTCTTCCTTATCATCCGACTCCGACTCCACAGCCCTGGTTTTAACGTCATATTTAAAGCACTCCAAAATTACATTACAAATTTTATATAACATAGAAGAAACTATGTGTTCAGTCCTAAGGTCAGAGTTCACTCCTTAGAATGACTGTAGTTGGTACTCTCCCCAACCAGACTTCAGTGGGGTGAGGTGCCTGTTTTGCCTGTTTGTAGAAGAGGGTCGCCATTTTGTATATTATTTTGACTTGGTTCTCAGTTCCCTGACTACCTACGAGTCTGGATTTATGCGCAAATGATTTGGGCTCCTAATGCTCTGTGCCAAATATCAACTCTCAGTTGATATTTGGCACAGAGTATTAGGCACCTCACCCCACTGAAGTCAGGTTGGGGAGAGTACCACCTACAGTCATTCTAAGGAGTGAACTCTGACCTTAGGACATGTACACCTTCATACCTCTAAGCTGATAATATTGACCGGCAGTACGATTTTATAAACAAGATATAGTCTTGTCAATTATTATTTTTTAACACATTTTGAAAAAATCAGATTTACCATTATTTATTCTGAAAAGTGTTTTAAAAAACTTGATTAAAAAGATAAATACTGCTGTTTAGAGTTATGAAAACAATTTCCATGTTGGAAAGCTATATAGATGTATAGGCAGATGCATATGAACAACAAAAGTTTTTCAATCTTGAATTTTCATTATTATGTTTATTTTTGACCAACATTTCAAACTATCATATGCCATTTATTGGAACACCATTCTGAAGTTTCAATAAAACTTGAAATTACAAAATTTGAATGGCTTTTGATGTGTTACAAAAAAATTTCAGTTACCAGAACACTATTTTGTACAGAAAAGCACACCAGGCAATATAGAATTATTCTATTTAATAATGATACAAAAATCTTCATTCATAAAATGTAAAATGCCATAAATTAATGTAAATAATATGATAACGACAAGTTTTCAATAAATACTTGAATCACAAATGACATAAACATGCTTTTTCTTCTGGTTCTAATTAGATTTGCTATGTTGAAGGATTTAACACATGATTAACAAATTGATTTCTTAATGCTGCTATTATCAACTCTGCAATTAAAACAGTTATCTCAGTTCAGAATATTAAAAAAAATTTTTTTTTTTTAAAGTAAGATTTTCTAGATCCCAAATTCCAATCTCTTCTATTATTATATATTACAAAGTTTTCATTCTTTTCTGTAAGTGATCAAAATAAATATATCAAACAAACCAAATTTTTAAGTGAAAACATGCATTCTTTGATCGGTTTATCAAAGAATTTTTTCTTTATTATATTTACTATTTTTGAGATAAAATAACAATAAATACTCACCAAGAACAAGGAATGTATGCTTTGACTGCATGAGTACCAAAATCCTGCGCAACAAATCCTTATGAAGGATGTAATTTTTAATATGATAAGTATGATGTTCCACGCAAAAAGATAGAAGCTCCAGTATTAAACCGAGTAACTGTGCAGTTTGTATATCTTCTAAAAAGACAAATTTTTAATATAAATATTAATTAAGACAATTTGTTCTAAAAAATATATATACACATATACATAACATTATATAATGAAATTCACAAAATAAAGAAATGTAATGGAAAATAAATATATATATGGCATTTTCCATATACATTAACTTATTTGTTTTAATAGAAGAGAAAATGACAAACTCAATATTTTCAGGAACCCAATGTTTATTAAAACATGAATTCTGGAATATGAGTGACTTTAAAACTCATATTATATAAAATAATTTATTATTTAACATACAAGCTAAGAAAAACTTATAAAATATTCTAAACACAATTTATGTCATGAAAATTTGATATACATTCATATACAACAGTATGATACACTATAAATTTAATAGAATATAAACAAAATTATAACTTAATCAAGAACAAAATGTATTCTGATGATTATTTATCACAAAGAACCTTTTACAATCCAAAAGGCCACATTTCCTTTCAGAGGGATCTTATAAAACCATATATGTTGTATAACAAGTTGTGTTAGTATGTACACATTCAGTACACATACATCAAAAATACATATAAAATCATATTTAGATGGCTATTTTTATTAAAAACAAAAATACACTTTCATAACTGAAAATTCTTGGGCCCACCAGTGACCAAGTGGATAAAACCACCAACCACTAACCATGGATTTGTAGCTTGGCTTTGGCCATGGACAATTTTTCTCATATGTCAAACAATAAATAAAGGCCAGTTTTTCCATATAAAGTCCTCCATGAGGAATCCATCCTTGGCAGATTGCTATGTTGCAAACCAAATGAAAATTCATGACAGCAAAATTAAACCTGTGTCATTTTATGTTGTTATCAGATCATGCTAGAAGTTACTAAAGATTGCAGCAACCTATCTATAATTTAACTTTTTTAGACAGTTTCATTTTTAAATCAACTAAACTGAAATAAATATTTAATATATTTTAAATTTCATCAGTTTTTTTTTAATTGTTTAATAGTTAGTTCTTTTAGATTTTACATGCTTTTAACATGTCCAAAATTTATTAAATATATTGTACAAATGCCGTAGATTCTTGATAGTTCAAGGCACTACCACCCTAAAGTTAAAGTACAATATACTCAACCAGAACATGTGAAAATTACATATTTGGGCGATTTGCATTTGGTGTATGGGCCTGCAGATTGTAGTGGGCCAGCTGCACAGCGATTGTATGTGGAACAATATCCGATGAGGCGTATTCCCAGCCATAATTTCTTTGCAAGCCTGCACCAGAGGTTAGCTGTTTCTGTGTACATCACCGCTTCAGGAAAGCATTTCTGACCTTGCATTGCTATACGATTCTGAGTCGTCAGGATGCATCCCACCCCTCTTAGAAGTTCTGAAACGTTTAACTGAGACACCCTTATATATTCTGTATACTTCAAGTTTTCAATAATTTGAGGTTGTCTCATTCCCAACCAATTTGAACTATCTACTGCATTCCTTAATATTACTATTAATTTTAGTTTATAAAAAAAAAACAACTAATATTTCTGTTGGATAAAAATATATGCAAAATAGACATTTTTATTTATCATATTTAGTGTAATTTATATAGTAATAGTTGCTGTCTTTAAAACTGTCAAGGAGATTCATCTCTGTTTCTTACACAAGCTTAATTCATATGCTCAATACTGTCTGAATAGAAAATAGTTAAGTTTAGTCTACTGAGTAAATTAATCTTTATATATAATTTGCAGTTCTTTTATATTTTCAACTATTGAAAAGGGAACAGTGATATTATTCTTTTGTAACAATAATAATTATTTTTAATTGCAATTTTTCAAAACATTTACTAATCATCTACAAATAGTTTGTTCATTATGAAATGCATAAAAAATAATGATAATGATAAAAATCCCTACAATATAAATTTTTCTCATATTTTTTGCTTGAAAAATTAGGATTTTAATACTTAAGAATCTATTTAGTAAGAGATTAATATAAAATATTTAAAAACAACTCATTTTTTCAGTTTTAGAACAGTATTATATTTAATACAGGAAAAATAAATTTTCAATGTGACACATTTTCCATTATATAACAATCACAATAAGTTCTCTGTTGTTACAAACTTTAAACAAAATTTAAATTCAATTTATTTATTCTAGTTTATTATACAAAAACTTGTTTAATTGGAAAATATTTGCATAAATGCATAATAAATCATTAAATCATAATCCAAATTATTGATGATATATATATAATCAGGTTAATTTACAAAAATAACATAACATATAAAGAGTACAGAAGCTGAAATCTTTATATAAGCACCAAATTTTCATTTACCTTTCAACTTCCAGCACATAAAACTGAATGCAACTACCACTGGCTTTGACTAGTTTAAATATTTTCAAATGTTAGGAAGCTTAGTAGAACCATAGTTCTTATTCTTTAGCTGAAAATGGTCTCCAAAGAGGCAGAAAACATTTGTCTTAGAATACCTTTAGTGCTGGAAGTTGGGTGGTAAACAAAAATTTGGTTTTTATAACACAACATTCTTGACAATTTCTTAATGTTAAAAAAATAAAAGGATCCATTGATTGTAATACAGTAGAGCATCAATTATCCAAATGTCGATCAACCAAAACATCGGTTAACTGAAGCGTTCCAGTCGGACTGTGTCATGCTGAATTGAATGTTTTTGATACTAGATTAACTTCTGAAGTATAATTTTTTTTGTTTTTATATTTTTCAATATATTTATTTTGTTTGTACAAAATAAAGAAATAATTTTTAATAATACAATAGCCAGGATTATTATTTTAAAAAGTTTACATTAGGCTTAACACCGATGAAAATTCAACGCGAAGCAACACGCAACAGAGAAAAATTTAAACATGGGATATATTAACATACTATTATTGGGATATACTAATATACTTTATTAATAATGTATTTTTTCATATATAATCATTTATCCGAACAACCCCAGTTCCCAATTGATTCGGATAATCAATGCTCTACTGCACTTTCATGCTCATCATGAAATAGTTTAAAGATAATTAAGAAGCCAAATATACAGTGTAACAAAACTCCATGCCAATATTTTAGGGTCAAAAATAAGCTTAAAATTCTGTATAAACATTTTTAAAACTCCACTTTGTTTTCAAGATCTGACCTGACAAAAAAGACACCTTTCAAAATTTTCTGCTGAAGTACTAACAAACACTTCGGTTGTCAACTTTTTAAACTAATACTTCTGTCAATGATTTTAGGTAAGTAGACTACTGTAATAAAATAAAGCCTTATTCACTTTAAGATTTTGCAGTACCACTCTGCTTTACAGTATTAAAAATAGTTGGAAAGCAAGAGTTTTTCAATGTAAATTTACTTTGAATAACATTTCATTTTTTTAAATAAAATTAAACAATAAATTCACAAGAACTGCTCAAAATGGCCTTCACGTACTTGGAAACATAATTGTATACAGTGGCCAAATGCAAACAAGTTCAATTTCCATGTATTCAAAAATACCCTTTTCAATATTTAAAATAAAACTTTAGTTTTACCTGCTGGTAACACAAAAGTGGAAAACAAACAGTGATATCCTTTTGGAGGGAGATTTAAAATTGATTTCAAAAATAATTTTTGACAGCCAATCTTAAAAAAAAAGTTTGTACAGGATTTCAATCTTATTTTTGACCATAGAATTTATCCCTGAAATATCGACACAGAATTTCATTATACCCCATATAAATAAATAGAATCTTATAATACATATGTATAATAAAACAAAATCACATATTTCAATAGTAGCAACAATTCATTAGAAATCAATTTCCATATTTCCATCAATTGAATTAAAAAGTTTTTGCTTGATGTGAAAATTTCAACCAAATTGACTAGATAAATGAATCTCTACAGCATTTGCAATCCATACAATTATTGATATCTACCTTAATGTAATCTGTGCATCAAGATATTAATAAGATTTACAGGAACAAAGAATTATAATGTTATTCTTAGCTATTGCAATTGAAATAAAAAATGGGATAAGTTAAGGCAGGGGTCTCCAATATTTCTCTCAGATGAGCCACATGAGCTCCAAAAGACAAGTCTAGGAGCCAGATAAAAAAGATATGGACAAACATATAACTAAAACCTTATTCTTGCCGAGAAATATAATTTATTTGAAACAAACGTTTTCAGCCTGATTCACATGCTGAAAACATTTCTCGGCAAGAATAAAATGTTAGTTATATGTATAGTGATTTGCTGAGTACTTTATGATATTGATATGGACAAAAATCAAATTTTTTTTATTTCTGAATAACAATGGACATAAATAAATCAATGTGAAATTTCCAGTTACTTTTTGGAAAGAATGTCATCGAAACTGGAGATAAATTTTGTGGCACCCAATATTTAACTCTCCTTTAAATATTCATTAGACAGCAATGTTCTGTATTTTATTTTTACATATTTCATTTTTTAAAAAATTTGTATGCAAAAATATACAAAAGTAAAAATAAAAAATATTCCCTCATACATCAAAATTTACACCAATTCAAATTATCACGGCATTTTATTAATTCGTACATAATATGATTATTTACAAACACAAACAAATCAGAAAAAGGTGTACTTTCTTTAAATCTGTTTGTTTGGTGCAATTTTGGAAAAAATATAACATCATGGATGCCATAGGAAATATCAGCTTCGCTTGGCAAGAATTAACTGATAAATGTACAAACAAAGTGTGGAAGAAGTTATGGCTGAAGGCATCCAAGAATTCTCAATAAAAGCCTATCACTGTATTGTTAGATTGACCAAACTTAACCTAATCGATACAGCAGGAATAGGAGATGTAGATGAACACAATATTGAGGAGTTACCGCAGGTTTCTGGTGAGAGTCTTACCAACGACAATCGTCAATAACTGGCAGAACAAGAAATCCATGTGGAACTGAAAAATAGAGATTCTGAAAACAAAGAACCCAAAAAATTTCTCTACAGATTTCCTTAGTAAATTCGGAATTGTTAATCAAATTGTAGTGAATGATCTAGATTTTGAAAGGAGTGCAAAAGCAAAACAGGGTGTTTTGGATGCAATCTTCTGCTACCGACATTTGCTTAAGGAAAGAAAAAAGTGACAAATGAAACTTCACGTCTTTATTGTATTAAAAAAAAAAAACCAAGAATTTCAGAAAAGTCAGGATCTTTGTCACAAAAAATAAACTATTAATTAATATAAAAAAATGAACTAATCAATATATTATTATACATTTCTGTGTGCATATTTTTGTGTGTTATTTAACATATATTATTATACAAATTAATATAAAAATAACTTAAAATTAAAGTAAAATTTTTTTATTTTCAGTTGCGTGTTCCCCTATCCCTATTTATTTTATGTTAAAATGACCTCGTTTAACGCTACATTAAGTGGGGTCTTACTGTACTTATATAATTGAGAAGTCAGCTGGAATTTTATTTATCAAGTTTCTATTCTTTGAACTAGTATGTGTGTTCATGATAAAATTGTAAGTGAACACAAACTATTTGGGTTAGATATATATGTTTTGGAAAATTATATTTGGCCCATGGGTCATAGGATGGAGACACTCAAATTAGAAGATTATCTAATCGTAACAATTTGAGATCAGAAATGGCTAACTTAAGGGTCTATTTAGATTTTATTTACTTATAACCATTAACTCAACTCTAAAACCTCAATTTTATATTGCCTTAATATAGAATTGAATGAAAAAAAAAAACTGATTCAAGCTTCAGACTGCAAGATAAAAGCATATAAAAAAATTTCTATTAAATTTATGTTTAAACAATCTTATTAAAGAATTTTATTGAAAAAATTATTATACAATTTAAGTAATCTGTCAATTTGCTAGTCAAGACCCTTTCAATAATCCAATGCCAGTGTTGCTCCCTCGCTGTCTGTAATTGAAGCAGCAGCAGTACTGAATATGCTTGATTCATTGTGAAACATCACATAATACATAAAAGTTATACTGGATAAATGGTAGAGTAAATAAAAATAATTACAGATTAAACTATCACAGTTATTTTGTGAGACATTGACATGTAAAGAGCATGAATAGTGAGTATTGTAAAAATAAATGTATATATTTATTTCCTTTATTATATTACAGCTATGTATATATATATTTCTGGTGTTTATTTTCTGTGACTGGCTTACCTAAAATGCTTAATACTCATTTAGTATTTTAGATAAGTCAGTCATAGCACAGCTATATATCTATCAGATAAACAATTGTGCAATAAGCAGAGGGTCAGGGGTTAATCCCTTCTGACCACTTACAATGGAACAGGTTGGTAAAACCCGATCTCTGTCGGATGGCTAGGAGGGCAAAGCGAGTGGAAAGTGCATCAGAAAGTTGGCAAGTCCAATGATAGACAACAGGTTATAACAATAAGAAAACATTTATTGAATGACTAAGCTAGGTCACATACGGCGATAACAACATATATAGGTTAAATGCGATTAAATATGAGTTAACTATACAAAGGACCGCTCTTAACAGCTTTACCGGCTATTTTAACATTGAACAGAAATAATTAATCAAGTAACAAACACCTTATTCGTTGCCAAGGGAGTTTATTAAAAACGAACGTTTTCAATCTACTCCATAGATCATCCTCAGGTTGAAACATTCGAATTTGGAATAACAAAAAATAGAACACCAAATTCAAACAGATAAATACCAACAACGTAGCAACTAATTAAAATAAAAATTAAAGCTTTTACATAAATGTACAACTATTAAATGTTATTATAAGCCGATATCCGTTAACCAATAAAAATCATTAAGGTTCCCATAACGTGATTGCGGATATGGTGCAATTCAAGAGCTACTTGCAACTCTTTAACTACTATTGTAGGATCTTGTGCAACCAGAACACTGCTATCCAGTAGGGAGGAGATATAACCGTGCAACCGTTGCAAGATATAGCTCTGATGGATGAAGAAGTGGGAACAATATTAGATTACGAGAGTTTATACCCTTCAATTAAAATTGAGTCTTGTTTGGAAACATTAATAGCATTCTTGTTTAAAGGAAATGCAGAGTTGATACACCACAGGAACGAAGTTTTAGATATGGCTAACCTTGTATGCTGTGAATCCTTCTTTGACTTTGAAAGCCAAACGTACAAACAAAACAGGGGAGTTCCTATGGGAAGCCCAATATCGGGGCTTCTATGCAAATTGGTGGTTAGAAAAATAGAGGAAAAGGTTGCACATAGCTTCAGAAATGATATTGTTTACTTCAAGAGATATGTGGACGATATCTTCATACTATGGAAAAGTAATCGAGGAATCAGTAATTTTATAGAAAGAACCAACGATAACAAAGACGGCCTAAACCTGAAGCTAGAGCAGAAAAATTCCATAGTCATACATTTCTTGGATATCAATATCTTCTTTAAGAAAGGGCATTTATCTATTAATATGTATACCAAACCAACACATAGCCCATTCTACATTCCTGCGCAGTCCAATGATCCATTTCGTTATAAATTAGCAGCTTTTCGTGCCTTAGTCAGAAGGGCTTTTCTATATTGTGATAACATTATTGACAGAAATAAAGAAATGAAAAGGATTATGCAGATAGAAGAAACCTTGGGCTACAGGAGAAACATAATCGCTGGCATTATTAGAAAATTTGAGATAGGCGATACAAGGGCCTAGTAAATACACAAAGTGTACATTCAACAAAAATGTAAGAACCGTCATGAAGGAGATTGCGGACAGTAAAGGATCAACGTTGATCTTAAAACGAGCTCCGAATCTGTATAAGATTCTAAGAAATGATAAAGGGGATATTAAGAAGGGAGATAAAGCAGGAGTTTATAGGATCCCGTACGAGAACCAGTAGTTAGAAACAGAAAAGGAGTACATAGGAGTTACAACGAGAAACCTAGGAGTAAGAGTCACAGAGCATAAATATGATATTAGAAAAAGATCTAATGCAACGGTTCTGGTCCAGATGGCTCAGGCCCAAGGATCCGTAGTTATATGTGAGGATGCGGAAATCATTAGACAAGTGCACTCCCCAACTTTAGCAAAAACTGTTGAAAAAATGGAAATATATAGGGGAAAGCTAGATGAAAAATGCATAAACGCCAGAGATGCGGAGGGCCTACCCTCAGCATGGAAGTATGCCGTTAAAAAACTTACAAGTAGCTCTTGAATTGCACCATATCCGCAATCACGTTATGGGAACCTTAATGATTTTTATTGGTTAACGGATATCGGCTTATAATAACATTTAATAGTTGTACATTTATGTAAAAGCTTTAATTTTTATTTTAATTAGTTGCTACGTTGTTGGTATTTATCTGTTTGAATTTGGTGTTCTATTTTTTGTTATTCCAAATTCGAATGTTTCAACCTGAGGATGATCTATGGAGTAGATTGAAAACGTTCGTTTTTAATAAACTCCCTCAGCAACGAATAATGTGTTTGTTACTTGATTTACCGGCTATTCTGAGAGAGAGAGAGTTCACAAAACTCTAATATACAAATACCTCTATGAAGATATGACTAATATGTGTTCTTGAATGGGTCGTTGAAATCGTAGTCGACGCAGGAACTGTAGAATGGCAATGGAAGTTCAAAGTATGGTGATGTCCTTTTGGTCGTTGTGTCCACCGAGACAAGATGCACACATTAATAAGTATAACTTCCTTTGGTCACCCCGAGCTTCCGGGACTCAAGCTTTTATACGTTCTTCATGGGAAAGGAGTCACGTGATAGACTTCCGTTGACACTAACGGTGCATTCCGATCAATCAAGCGTCAACTTTTCCACCTAAGTGTGAAAACAATCAGTGACCTCTGATATAATTCTCACCAAGAGTATTTTTTTCATTGGAGTTGTTTATAAAGATTTTTTTCCCCGACATCTACATAAAAATTGCGGATTTCACACCATTCACCGCTTTCTTTAAAATTATACTTTTGAGTATAATTTTAACCTTTTGATTACTCTCTCTCTCTTTTTTACATGAGTTTTCCCAACAATAAAATGTTTCTTGGTAACAAGACTATTGGTTGATGCGTTACATGTGCTATCGGCACTACAGATGCGATTTACAATTGTGACAAGTCATTGAGTCTGTTGACCTACTGTCACAGTTTCCTTGTTGATGATTCACCATCGGTTGACAGTTCAGAAATTCAACACCAGTTCAAAGTTATTCAATGTAGGTTAGGCGTTTGATGCAAGTAGACTGCATTGTGTTCGTTGAATCGACATCAGTCTCTCTGAAGAACAAAGTTCACTTTCTCAGTTCACAAAAAAAAATCACTTTGTTTCTGTTTCCTCTTAAATGGAGTGAGAGGTATATAGGTTACAAAAATGTCATAACTAATTGCTCTCTCTCTCTCTATGTTTTCCATCTAATTAGGGGAAATATCCTATCACTATTCTACGATGCATGATCTCTAGATGTAGTTATCTGTAAGATTCGGATTAAACCTGGATTGAAACTTAACCTTGCCAATGTATTCTAAAATTTCGATTAGGAAATCGCTTTGGTGATTGACGGAGTCTGGTGGACTGACGGCAAATGACGGATTTTCTATGTCAGTATTCCAGCGGGTTTCCACTTCCATCGTCTGCTCCCGTAGGTGTGGAGAAGGCGTAGTCTCTCGTTGCTCCACTCGTGGTCTTTTATATTTTTGGTGCATTGTCATTTCCTCTTTGCTTTCCGAGTTTCCTCTTTTGTGAAGAAATGGGGTCGGAGTTGAGGCTCGAACCAGTCAAATGTTATTTGCATCGAAAGGAGGACTATGAATTGTAGACTTTTTCTGCAGGTTACCTTGACCTCGGTTTTGTTCCTGCCTTCTTTTCTTCTTTGGATAAGGTTGTGTACCTTTTATGAACATTCCTTCCGTTCGCATCTTTGGACTTGATGCATGAGTCGTATTACCATTGTTTCTGTAAGCCCTTCTTCAGTAGGGGTGGTTGTTTTTTGTCGTCTCCAGTGAGGTTTACTATTTGAGCAGAAATGCACAATTTTCCCATTCAGCAGCGTAATTTATTTGTTCGCATAATCTACAAGGAGGCCTTCTTCCTTTATTATATCTTGTCCGATGATCCCTTCACACAGGGCGGTGATTTCCGATCAGACGATTTTGCACAATGTGGAAAATTTGTATCCACGCAGCTTAAATGTAGGAGCTGTCATGCCTATGGTTTGAATTGCTTCTCCATTGGAACCTGCTATCTTCCCATTTGTTCCAAATTTTACTGGGACCTTCCTTTTTAGTTTATTGGCCACTTCATTTGACAACACCGTGTCATTGAGCTCTGGATCTATGGCAAATTTGATTGAGATATTATTCACATATCCTAAGATGATGGGTTTCTTCTTCTCTGTACTTTTTGTAGTTCTAATGATGCCTTTCCACTGATTCTTCTCTTCTAATGAGGCATTGGATTGGCGAATTTGTTGGAAATGCTCAGTTGATCGAACGTTCCAACATCATCTTTTCAGATTTGCCAATTTTTTCCTAAGAATATCAATCTCCTCTAGTAACTTCCCTAAACCATCTTCAGAAGGGGCAGTGAACCCCTTTCTTCTAGGTTTGGAAGATTTCCATGGTTCTGACTCTCGATGTATAGTTCGAATACTCCCTTGTGGACGATCAATGAGTTTGTCAATAGTTTCTTCTCTAATGGAGGCTTGCAATGTGTCATCAAAGGTTGCAGGATCACATGACATGACGTTGTCTGATGCGTATCGTAATCCCATTTAAAAATTGAGCCTTCAGGCATTCATCCAATTCTTTATCTTGTATGCACTTTATCATGGCTGTTTCTGTCGCATCTGCTCCCTCTTGCTTTATCTCTATTTCAGTAGCTAGGGCTTGTAAGCACGCAGCATATGTCTGTACATCCACATCCTTGGCCTGTACGCAAGCGTGGAACTGATGTAATCTAAAGGAAAAAGGTAGTTTTTCGAAACGCTCTAATAATTTTTTTTTTTAAATTCATCGAGCTCCTCGATATCCTTGATTCGCTTATCCTTTCTAACAAATTCCCGAGCTATTCCCATGAGTCTAAGCTTTGCTACAGCTAACATTTGTCCTTTCGCCAATCTGGATAATTTTGAAATATACGCCAAAGAGTCGAAAAATTCGGATACTCAAATTCCTGCTACATCACCAGAAAACACAGGTAAAAGGGGAACGAAACTCCCTATATTTCCTAAAACTGCTCTAGGGTTTTCTCCTTCCATAGTTCTGCTAATATACCATAGAATCGCCTATCTAGCATAAAGTTTTTATCTACGCCTCACAAAAATTTCTCAAAAACCTGTCTTTGGCGGACCAACCTGTCTGTCGCGGACAAAGCTGCCTATGAACCTGCCAATGCACCCCACTCCTGACACCAACTCTTCTGCTAACTTTCCAACGCACTCCCCACTCGCTTTGTCCTCCCAGCCATCCGACAATCAGAGATCGGGTTTTAACAACCTGTTGCAGCATAAGTGGTCAGAAGGGATTAACCCCTGACCCTCTGCTTATTGCACACAATGTTGCATGCATGATTTACTTCACCGAATAAAATATATAATTTTATCATTTTTAAATTTATAACCAACATATAATTATATCCATTTTGTACATATTGTTTGAAACTGCAAGAAATTAAATTATAAATTTAACTTCTAAAAATAAATGCTAGACGTATTCAAAAAAATTACAAAATTAAATTGTCAAACTAATTTTTTTCTTTATTTAAAGGACATAATTTTTTATTTTTGACTTTAATAAATGGGATTATTAAGTCTAGATCATGATTAATGAACCTTAAATAAATCAAGTATATATAGTCATATAAATTTACTTTTTATTAATTTAAATTCAGCTTTCTTCTAAATGCATTGTGTAATTTTTAACTACGTAGTTTAATTTTGAAGATAGCCGTACACCTAATTTCTGCATTCAGTACAAAAAATATACTTTAATAAATTTAAGTTTAGCATACAAGCTTCATTGTCCTCTATGGAGAACAATTATATTCATTTTAATTCTTTTCTGGATGGAAAGAAGAAACAGATATTAATACACCAATGCTGACTGGCATATTTATTGTATACATATATGAATATATTAAAATTACTTTAGCTTCAAAGAAGAAAGTTTTGCATTCCTATCCCAATTTATCCAATGTTCCCACCTAGTAATCTCATACCAACATTCTATGTATTCTTGTAAAAGGCCAACCTGGCCACAGTGTCTTTTGAGAAAATAAATAAATAAAAAATATGCAATTCAGAGAAATTTTTACTTGAAAGTGTTGTAATTAATAATTTATATCATAAATATATGTACTAATTAAAAATTTAACCCTTATAGGTATAGGTTTTTCCTTTCCAAATGGAATGCTGCCTTCATAGATGTTTCATTGCAAATTGCAATATAGTATTTAACATAATAAAGCTATATTTTGAAATATTTAGCACAAAGAACTATTATATATACAGAGTAAAAGAAACAAGTTATATATTTACAAAGTTCTTTTATTCTAAAAATCATTCAAGATAGATTTTTTTATTGTTTAATTAAATTGCAGTAATATTCCATATTAGAGATAAGGATCTTAGTAAATAGTGTGCTAACTAAATGCAATACAATGTAGGATTATTATAGTATTTTGTATGTGAAAATGCAGCCAGAATTAAATATTGTACCATATATGAAAAGTAAAAAAGAAAAATATTAAATAAAAATAGATTGCTATATTAAACATAGTAACATTAAATCATACTATGCTGTCATATAAAATACAACAAAATAAACACCATGAAAATCTTTTAGCAGCAATTATATCCTATTTATTTCCTTAGTTTATTGCTTGACTTTTGGTCTTATAAATGGTCAGGTTCAAAAATCTCATCAGAAGAGCCTACACCAATTCTTCAGAAGTCACTAATTGCTTGAAATTAAATTACATTAGAGATATTGCAATTAGTCACAAATATAGGGTAAAAATGCTAAATACACTCATTCAAAATTTTACTTTTACTGAAAATTTAAAATCCTTTGTTCATATCTTTGATGCAGCTACACTATTCCTGTTAAATATACAACTCTTTTAAAAATTCTACAGCATATACATACTGTATATACATACATAGATACAAACTGTAAAATATCAATATATAATATACCTAAGAAATCCAACAGCATATGACCTCTTGAAGAATACTAAAACTATAGCAACCAGATCCTAAAATGTAGAAAGTAGAATGTTAGTCTGTATGACATTGGAGAAATCCCATGATCAATTTTGATCAATGACCATCAAATTTCTAGCTTTCTGACATCATCAATGCCAAGTGTTACAAACAACCAATGAACATTTGGTCTATTGTTTCTATTAATTGGATTTTGATGCTATAACTTGTAAGTAAAATATAAGTCACATATAACTCATGCAATAAATACTGGCTATTTTTTAATATAATTATGAAACAGTACAAAAGCAAGACATATTTCAAACTGTTTAAAGATTGAGACAGTCTCACCTAATTCTAGATGTCTAGTCACTTTAGCCAAAACCCATATTCTAGATTTGGAATTTACTGGCTACCAGTCTACGATATTCCCTTCCTTACAGATTTGTCATATGTAAGTTGCTCTCTTCAGTTCCTCCAGGAAAGTATACATAAACACAAATACAACATATGCAAAGTAGATTTATGTATCCTTCCATCTAGATTTACCAGTGCAAATGATACACAAATCTTTTGGGATGGGATCAGGCATTTAAAATACCACACTGACCAGATATGCCAGACTGGAAGAATCTAAACATAGCTAGAGGCACATTTGAAAAGCATCTTGTATCAACTCTAAGAACTTATTTCAATTTCTAATGCCTAGAAATAGGCAGGCATTAAACTCTGAAGTTTAAAATTTAATTTATATGTATCTGTTTTAAAGTTATTTCCATTTTTTTTGGGGTTTTTTTTTTAAATTTTATTTTGAATGTAGTATTTTGTTTTATTTAATTGATATGTTCTATTCTGTCTTTGCATTTGAATTTTGGTTGTCCGAGGAAGGTCATTTAAAATGATTAAAAGCATCTGCATTAATTAAACAAGTAATTATTTCCACACTACTAAAAGTTTTCATGGTATTTATTTTGTTGTAAACACAGTAACATGTAGCATCACAAATAACAATTTATATCTGCAATAAGAAATTTGACTATATGTTATTTTTGTGTTTGAATGCTTCTTAAAACAGATATCTAATGTCAAATGCTTGTTCTTGAATTTTTATCACAAAGCAATTCTCAGAAGTAAGAAAATGTGCTTAAAGTACTTCTCTTTGTTTAGTTACTGTTGTCCCAATTAAGATGTGAAAGAAAAATAAGTGTACAGCTGGTCATAATGGAATGTGGATTAACTGAAGAAAATATTGAGTGGATCTGTGTTTATTCATGAACTATGGATTTTCACTTTTTTAAATTTAAATTTGAGAAAAATAGTATTCCAGAAGCAATACAACTACAAAAATAGTGCTATGCTAATGAATACTAAGGTTAATGCTAAATGTGTTATTACCAGTTTTTTTTTGGTATTAAAAATTAATTTTTAAAATATTATTTTCTCTAAATCAACTTTTAACACCCAAACATGATGATTTACAACTTTATTATAATATACTGCTTTAATAAATTCAACTTCAATTTTAAATTTCTCTAAATTTTTATTTTTAACAATCTTGAGTCTTTTTGTCTATAATAACAAGTTAGCACAAACAACCCTATATTACAATTATGGACAATAAAACAGAACACAGAATTGTAGAATTGTTCAAATTAAACAGACCAAGACAAAAGCATCCATGAAGTCAAGGTAACTTATTTTCTTCAATGATGGCACTTCAGCATTTAATGGTTATTAAGCCATATGTGCCAGTGAGAAGGCATTATCTCATATATAGTGTTTGGCAGCCATTTTGCTGATGCTCTTATCATCATGGATTCATCCAAGCAAACTCAAAATGCAGTCATATAGTTTTTATTGAAGTAAGATATCTAATCTGTGAATATTCTTCAGCACACACAAGACACAAAGTTTGGCAAGCAGTAGTGTTTATAGTAGTGAGAAGTTTCACAAAGGATGGAAATCTATGACAGATGAACCATAACCATGACAAAATCAGCTTGCCATTGCACAGGAAGGCATTGCCACAATAGACCATACAGTGAAGGCTAAATAGAGGATATGAAATCATTCAGTATCAGCTCAGTCAGTGCAAATAATGTGTGTCCAATGGGTTCCTAAGCATTTGAGAGCAGAACAGAAGAAGCAACATTGCATAGTGTAACATTGTGGCATACCTTACACATTACCAAATTGTGGGAATGAATTTTTGTCAAATTATCACTGGTGATGGAACATGGTGCTACTTTTCAAACGTGTGACAAAACTCATGAACATGCAGTGGAAACACCATCATCACCAATGTGATGATGGTGCTCATTCTGCCAAAAGTGCTGGCAAGGCCATATTGATCTTTTTTGATCAGAAGTGTCTGTTGCTCATTGAGAGGCAGCTGTAAAGTGCAATCATAAATGTACAGTAACTATCAAGATACTCTGATAACCTTCAGAAAGTCTGGATTGCCATAAAAAAATTCCTAGGCATGTTAAGCCATGGCATTGTGCTTTTGCACAATAAACAAGGCCACACATAACTGATCACAGTTAAAAACACTGGATCACTTCAGATGAGAAGTTCTGCAGTATCCAACTTACAACCTGTCTTTGAACTTTAAAAAAGTTTCTCAAAAATAATAAATTTCAGCCTGACAGCAAGGTCCAAGCAACTATAACTGAATGGTTCATTAAGTAGTCCTCTGCTTCTTTTGTGGAGGATATATACTCGTACTATTTTGTGCCACATTTAAACAAGTGTCTAAAAGCAGATGATGATTTCCTACAGCAATATATTATATAGTCCAGTGTACGTTTCTTTTGAACAAACCTTAAATTTAAGGGTTAATTTTATAAATGACTTAATTAAATAAACAAATTTTTCTGAGCTATTAATACATTATAAATTTTTTGTATAAATTTGTTGCTGTATTAAGTTATAAAAAAACAAGCATCTAATGTTATTATTCACTTTATTTAATTGTTCAGTGTAATAAACCAATAAGTAATTAGACATCAAGAATTAAAAACTAAAGCATCTTTTACTAGAAGCCAATAATGTTTAGTTCATTAAGTACTTTCGAGTGTTTTGTCCCATCCACAGAATCTAAAATGTTAGTTAATTTTAAAAGTAGTTTTTAAGGATTTAAAAACCACCTTTTAAATAATATATATCCTATAAACTTTATTATGTAGCAACGACTAGATGCTATTTCTATCCAAAGTTTAATGATGATACCAGATTTAGTGTTAGGATAATATTTGCCAAAAACAACATCCAAAACATTAATAATTTTTATTTGTGTAACTTCTAATTTTATAACTTAAAATTTTACTTAAAATAAAGTTTTTTTTTGTATAAAAAATTTTTGAGTTAATGACAATCATGAATACAGGAATAACTAAATTTGGAGTAAACTAATTAAAACTTCTTAAAGAAATTAACATTTATAGTACATAATTTTATGAAAAACAAGGGCATTGCCAAACTAAAAATTNACTTTTCCTTTGTTTAAGGGTATTTGGGCAGTTTATTCTCTGTTGTATTCTCAAGTAAACAATACATACAAATACAGTACAGTATTTTCTGAGGAAACACTCATACTTTAGTTTTTTTAACCCCATTCCCGATAACCCGGCATTTTCACAAACTCGGCCACCCTTCGGTCCACATCAGGCCGAGTTTTCGAGGCTCTACTGTATTCCATTCATCTATTTGTTTCTTTAGTATCATCCACTATCTATCAATAAATATGAGATTTCACCATTTAACACTATTCTTTGACCATCTATTCTTATTTTAGCATTCTTATATATATAAAAATATAAATTCTTTTAATATACGGTAGAGCATCGATTATCTGAAACAATTTGGGACTAGGGTTGCTCAGATAATTGATTTTCGGATAACCTATTATGTACAAAAAATATATTAACCTATCCCATGTCGAAGTTTGTTCAAATCCTGGTGCGTCCTTAAGTACCCTCTCATGATCGCGCCAGTACTGCCAGCTAAAACATGCACACCAACAAAAATAATATTGGAGTAGCCCAAGACAGCCAAATATTGCAGCGCCATAGCACTAGCAAAAATTTAAATTTGCCGACTGGAATGCTTTCAGTTAACCGATGTTTCGGTTGATCAATATTAAGATAATTGATGCTCTACTGTATAACAGAATTTCTTCTCTGTGCTTATATATTTGATCTACATCCAGTATGTTACTTGTTTATTAGTCTGGAACTATTACTTTTCATTTCTTATCATGTTAAAGATGAATAGAAATTTTTTATTACATTATTATTATTTCATATTTAATTTGATTTAATCAGGCAATTGTTATTTCATAATAATCCAAACAATTGCCAGATTAAATCAAACTACTTTTATTGCTATTATTAATAATTAAATACTGCATACTTTGGTACTAGAGAAAGGTGTTAGGCATGCTTCTGACATAGAAGCTAAACTACAGCAAGCCAATCTCATTAGACCCACCCTTCACTGATCAAATCAAAATTTTAGAAGCTCTGGAAATTTTAAAAGTTGAACTAAAGGGGGAATGTATCAATTTTAAGGATGTGAGCATTTTGCATGCATGGCAGTCCTTTTTCAATGATCCAGACCGTTACATAATAAATTCAACTATCATCAACAGCATCATTATCATCATCATTCATAAATATTTTTATTGGAAATAATATTTTAAGTATTCTTGAAATTTTATTCATTCATTTACAAATTTTTATGAATTTAACATGCAAGATATGTAGCTCAATTTATCATCAAATATATATGAACACTAGATGAAGACTAAATTAAAACTTAGAAGAATTTTTCTTGGAGTACAAAGTCAAAGCTGTCTAAAAGTAATTTTAATAAGTACACCACTTAAATTAATTTACAAAAGAACAAAAAAAATGAGCTTTGAACTCAAAATCTTCTAGGCAAATTGACATTACCAATTATGTTATAAAAACATAGAACTTTAACAAACTGAAACTAAGCATTAATGAATTTTAAAAACTGCTTTGTAAGGAAATAAATTATAAATGTTCAGGAAAAGAGTAAAATTACAAACAATTATTAAGATTTGATTTTCAAAACAAATCTTTCAATATTAAGTCAATTGATAATAAAGCTAAGTAAACAAGTTAACAAATTTATTCAACTTAATCAAACATCTTTAAGTTGGATTGGTTTAATATAAACAAGCTTACAGATAAGTGATTAATAGAAAATATATCTTTGCTCAACTTAAATTATCTTCAGAAGTATGTTTTAAAGAATGATCTCAATCAATCCATCAAATTTTCTTAAAAATTTTTATTATAAAATTATTTTAAAAATATTTATATATACCATCCTTTTAAAACCTCTGATTTTGTTTAAGTATTAAAAATAAACTGTAAAATTATTATACAGGAAGTATTATTAAATAAACATAACACAAGACAATGAGCTGTTATTAAAATATATATAAAATTCTAATATATCATCTGTATTCCTAATTTGTTCAATCAAGTCTCTTGGTCGTTTCTTAAATAATAATCTTCTAAACCTAAAAGTTGCTCAGCCTTTTTATTACTTATAACATTGTTTTAATATTTCTGTATATAAACTTCTATTCCAACAAACATCCCTTTTGTTACGTAATATCTTCATATACAGTAGAGCCTCGAAAACTCGGCACTCCGGATAACTCGGCCACACCCTGGCAGGTCAAAAAAATCTTTAGTTAATTAATTTTCATTATAAACAGCTTTATGCCTCATAAAGTATTTTTCTGGGGGTCTGTCTTATCAGGTAAATTACTGTACACAGTGTATTCATTAATTTTCATTTTCATGTAGTAAAGGCTCTATGCTTTCATAAAGATTGTACTTTTCCTTTGTTTAAGGGTATTTGGGCAGTTTATTCTCTGTTGTATTCTCAAGTAAACAATACATACAAATACAGTATTTTCTGAGGAAACACTCATACTTAGTTTTTTTAACCCCATTCCCGATAACCCGGCATTTTCACAAACTCGGCCACCCTTCGGTCCACATCAGGCCGAGTTTTCGAGGCTCTACTGTATTCCATTCATCTATTTGTTTCTTTAGTATCATCCACTATCTATCAATAAATATGAGATTTCACCATTTAACACTATTCTTTGACCATCTATTCTTATTTTAGCATTCTTATATATATAAAAATATAAATTCTTTTAATATACGGTAGAGCATCGATTATCTGAAACAATTTGGGACTAGGGTTGCTCAGATAATTGATTTTCGGATAACCTATTATGTACAAAAAATATATTAACCTATCCCATGTCGAAGTTTGTTCAAATCCTGGTGCGTCCTTAAGTACCCTCTCATGATCGCGCCAGTACTGCCAGCTAAAACATGCACACCAACAAAAATAATATTGGAGTAGCCCAAGACAGCCAAATATTGCAGCGCCATAGCACTAGCAAAAATTTAAATTTGCCGACTGGAATGCTTTCAGTTAACCGATGTTTCGGTTGATCAATATTAAGATAATTGATGCTCTACTGTATAACAGAATTTCTTCTCTGTGCTTATATATTTGATCTACATCCAGTATGTTACTTGTTTATTAGTCTGGAACTATTACTTTTCATTTCTTATCATGTTAAAGATGAATAGAAATTTTTTATTACATTATTATTATTTCATATTTAATTTGATTTAATCAGGCAATTGTTATTTCATAATAATCCAAACAATTGCCAGATTAAATCAAACTACTTTTATTGCTATTATTAATAATTAAATACTGCATACTTTGGTACTAGAGAAAGGTGTTAGGCATGCTTCTGACATAGAAGCTAAACTACAGCAAGCCAATCTCATTAGACCCACCCTTCACTGATCAAATCAAAATTTTAGAAGCTCTGGAAATTTTAAAAGTTGAACTAAAGGGGGAATGTATCAATTTTAAGGATGTGAGCATTTTGCATGCATGGCAGTCCTTTTTCAATGATCCAGACCACATTTATAAAAAATAAGAAATTAATATACAAAAATTCATTAATTTTTATTTTAAATTTAATGTTAATTAACACCTAAATGTGAATTTTGACGTATTTGTTCATTCCTACCAACATTTAAGATTCCTACCAATTGAAAATATTTAAATTCAAATTCCAACATTTAGCATTCTAATTATAACAACCTGACAGATTCCAAGGGGCTGGAAAAGTATTGTAATGTATTTAAATTAAATTATTTTTGCTGGTATAGTTTAAAGACTTTAGTGGAGTTATTTAATAGTCTATTACCAGCTTAGAAAAATTCAGTAAGGTGTTAGGTACCATTTCTTATTAAATTTAATAATTACATTTACATTGGGCCCACCAGTGGCCAAGCAATTCTGTTCCCTAAACACTGGAAATTTGGTCATAGGTTCACACCTTGCCAGGAAAGGCTGGCCATGGGTTTTCTGGGCTTTCTCCATGTCTGTAATGCCTGAATAAGAGCCAGTTACCCTTAAAAAAAGACCTCCTGGAAAACATCCCCCTAGGCAGATTGCCCAAGTGTTGCATTGCCATAACTTAATAAAACAAACAAACATTTAAATTAATATTTATTAAATAATTTAGAATATTCTGGAAGAATAAAATTAAAATATAATAAATATTAATTTAATTATAATTATTAAATTTAATTAGAGATGGCACATAATGCCTACATCTAATATCAAATTACACAGTATTTAATTATTAATAATAGCAGTAAAAGTAGCCTGATTTAATCCAGCAATCATTTGATTTATTATAAAATATAATAAATAGGCTTTGAGATGTTTATTATTGTTATTTCTTATATACACTATCTTTATTTTTTCTTTTAAATATTATGTGCTACCTCAACTATAATTCATCAAAATTTTTATTATTAAAGTGTAATTTCTTCTTTACAATAATGTTCCAACACACATTTTCTTCTCAGTAAAGTGAGATCTTTCGAAGTACAATGTGGCACTGCTGAAACCATACTCTCAACTAAGCATTATGTGAGTTTTAACCCTTTTCTCAGATAAAACAAGTTTCTAGAAGACAATCAAGAATGCCAGCAAGTTCATCCAAGCAATCATAACACCATTTTAAAGAAAACGACTTTTGGAAATGTGTTCAAGCAACTCATAATTTGAATTAGCTTAATATAAACAAGCATCAGTGTCTAACAAAAAATTAACAGTTACAGGGAATTAGTTAGAGGAAACATTCCCGGAACATTTAAAAAATATCACCCATAGTAAAATTGAATTCTGAAAACTTTTTAAAGCTACCCTGTATTTCAAAATATAGAATAAATAGCAAATGTAACAAATCAAGTTATAAAAAGAATAAAACAAGGCTTTTTGCCTTAGNTAGTAGTATTTTGCATTTTTATCATGCCTGTGTTCTTTTTACATCATTTATCATTCAAACTAAAATTATACAAAACATCATAAAAATAATGACAAATTATATGCATTTACTATTTGCTTATGATCACATTGTTTTTAAAAAATAATAAAACTCTAAATAACAAAAATTTAATAACAAACATATTATAAAAAAATTTTGTGATAAGAATTGAAAAGCTAAGAATCAATCAGATACAATCTTAAAATAAAATTTGAAATATAATATTTCTAATGGCAAATTTGTTAATCCTTTTTAAAACTATCTCTAACTTAATTATAGTATATTATCTATTAATAAAAAGAATGAAAGAAAATAATTATCATCAAAAAATATATCATAATGTTTCCTATTAACAATATTTACTGTAATATAGCATTCACTTACAATAGATTACAATTCAGAAACTTGTTACAAGATGACAAAACTGTACAGTAAAGCCAATATATTTAAATTGTATAGTATGCAATTATTAGTTACAAATTACCATTGATCATGATAATTTCTAATTCAAGTTAATTTTTGTTCAACTAATCATATATTTTAATCAAAAGAGTAATGTGTTTACCATAATGTGTAAATTATAATTTTTGTAAAATACTATAAAAACAATATCAAATAAATTAAAATTTAAAAGATAGCATTTCAATAAAATATTTTCATTAAATGAATAAGAATTCTTTTTCTGTGAATTTTTTTTTTAAAGTTTATACAAGACATTTATTCATAAATCACCTGTTACAGCATAAATTATTATTATATAGTTCAACATAAAATAAATTCTTTTTTACAGAATCCTTCTTATAACATTTTATTTGTAACAAAATTATATCCAATATGTTTTTTTTTTTTTAACTAAAATAAAAATTCATATAATGCAAAAACAGCATAAAATAATATAACTGCAGAAATTACTAATTAACTATAGGTAATAATATCCTACAAACATACAATTATATTACCTAAATATAAACTGGTGTTACAATTGCAATGACAATCATTACAGTGTGACACCTATCTATGAGTATTTGATATACAAGAATTCAATATAGCAAACTATTTATGAGATAAAAAAGACTCAAGTTTTTAAACCAACCATAAAACAGAAAGAAGGGATAAAAATGGGAATGAAATCTGGAGGTTAGTTTCAAATAAACTATTTTGTTTCAGACCAGAAAAAGTGCATTTTTTGAAACTATATACCACAAATTCTAGTTGATATTTTCTTTTTTCATTCATTAAGGATAGTACTATTCATCCAAACATAGCTGTGCAAGTTAGTGAGATTCACCTTACATTATAGATCTTTCTATCAGCAATTACAATTTCATTAATTAAAAAATAATTTTATTTTAATAATCATTCATACACTTCACAATAAATATAACCAAATAAAACAGACTGCTTGTATGAAGCCTAGTACAAAGCCAAATTTCTAGTATAAAGAAGCAAAAACATCTGCATCTTTGGCTTTATTCCTTTCTTTCTTTAATTTTATACTATTTTACTAACTTAATTCATAATAGGTAAGAAAATAATTTTTATGTTATTTCAGGAATACGGATAACTGTATTATGCTAAACTGAGATACAAATTTTGACAATAAATTTGGTTACAAGAGCTTTACAGAAAGAAATTACACTCATAAATTGGGGGTCACACTGTATTTCAATATATAATTTTTCTATCTATTTTATTTTCTTTTATATACTATTATAAAACAAAACTCAAGTTAAAATTTTAGACAGAAGCTAACATAATTCATTGCTTTAAATTTATTAATCCTTACACAATAAACTGTTTGATATTATTCATTCAATGTAATTCAAACAACTTATTTAAGATAACAATGTAATCTAGCANTACATTTACAAAAATACATTTAGTATTAAATTTTACCAGCAGTTTGAATATCTTATAAATGTTCATTGTATCAACTATAAATAATAAGGTAATATAATAAATCTTTACAAAATATTATTAATTTTCATAAAAAGTATGTAAGACAATCTTTCCTATTTTCTAGATTTATAACCAGTTTCTGTTTTACTTCTAATACATTAATTTTAAAAAGAACTATCATTATAATTTTATAAGAAATGATGAATCTATTCTAAAAAATAAAAATTCTTCAAAACTAGATTTGTCATTTATTATTAATTGTGTATAGAAATTTTTTCATCATTTGACTATTAAGTCCTTGCAAAAAGCAAATTTCACTAGTGATTCTCCTGTTATTATTTTGAAAATATTTTATCTTGCTCCAGCATATGTTTCTGTATAATTAAATATATCACATTAACACACAACTTTCTTTACACTTTATATTGCTCATATGCATACATAATATCAATTTTATAGTTATTGCAAATGTTTACTTTTATCTTTTTATGATTATAGTATAAAAGCATTTACATAATACCAACAAAATATAAAATTTCATATTAATTAATTAATTTCAAAAAGCATAATTAAAAACAAAAATAAATTTTAGCTAATATTCGATACATGAAATTTATATATATTTTTAAAATTCCTAATAATAATATAATTGAATACAACAGAATTATTCAAGATTTAGGTTTGAATAGTTTTTATTTAATATAATTTAAAAATAGAAAATATTTTATTAATTTTATGATTATCTCATTCTATTCTTTCCTCTACATCTTTCCTTCTCATGCAATATGTAATTTAATATTTAAAAAACAGTTTATGACTACTCAGTAATGTATTTTATCTGTAGTTATGAACAAAGTCATAGTACAGATGATTTAAAACATTAAAACTACACTATATATTTGTTTTCTGAAGTAACTTTCAGAACTCTAACTACACTTCTTTATGATTTGTTACCTTATAATAATTTATAAAATCATTCTAAGTTTTAATTTTATACTTAGTAGTATTTTGCATTTTTATCATGCCTGTGTTCTTTTTACATCATTTATCATTCAAACTAAAATTATACAAAACATCATAAAAATAATGACAAATTATATGCATTTACTATTTGCTTATGATCACATTGTTTTTAAAAAATAATAAAACTCTAAATAACAAAAATTTAATAACAAACATATTATAAAAAAATTTTGTAACCCAGTTTGCTGATAGAAATTTTATTATATATACACATTTGAAAATTTTCATAATGCCTCATCAATTATGTAAATATCTTCATTAATAACTAAAGGAAAATGTTATGAAGAAAATCACATAGATATGTATATAACAGATAATGAAAAGATAAATATTTATGTATTATAGGAGACAATGTATTTAGTTATTCTGTGTTTTACTATTAATGTTTTAAACTTTATATAAACTAAAATTTATCACTATCTAAGATTATAATTTATGTAAATATCCTTGGCATTCTACAATACAAATCTGGACAGATACAGTCGACCTGCCCTATAACACTGTTGATAATTCCGTTTTATATGAATTCCATGTTGTACAAGTCACTTAGATTTTACAAATACGTGAGCTGTTCACAGCCTGGCACATATATTTGTAAAATCTAAGTGACTCGTACAACATGGAATTCATATAAAATGGAATTATCAACAGTGTTATAGGGCGGGTCCACTGTATTCAAATATGATAATTCATGTTTTAGATAAAATATTTTCAACTTTTGATTATAAAAGGGAGAAAATGTAACAGATAGGGTTTAAACTACTAATTATTAATATTTTTAATATAACAAAACAATCTGGAGAGATATAATTTAATTTAAAAGTAGAAATTACTGTATGACTACAGTATGAAATAACAAAGAATAGCAATATCAAAGTATAAATAAAAATGAATAAATATACATACATACATGCATAACATTATAAAATAAACGCCAGCATTAAACAGAGAAAATACATGCTAAAACCAATAAAATAATTTCCTTACAGTAAATCTCACTATATCTAATCTGATTTAACTGAAACAGCAATATTCATGTAACCATTTACAAATAAACAAAAGAAAATGATATACAAATAATATGGAATATTAAAATACTTAAAGAATCAAAACAAGAAATGAAAAATCAGTTTTGTAACTCAGTATTTAACATTTAAATTAATTTAGAATAAAAAAATCTTGATAAACTTCATATTAATTTACTGATATTTTTCACATTATAGAAAAAATATATATTTTTTGAAAACAAATCTTCATTCTTTTCCAAGTATAATAAATTTCATAATATACTAATTTAGTTTCAGCACATTTAGAACACCTTTAATAACATAAGAGTTAATTATAATTTTTTCCTAATTTTATGATGAAGGCTAAATTATTGATACTTCTAAATAACGCAACAAATAGGTATATTTTATATTCACATACAAACAATAAAATTTACATGTTAATTACCAATTACTTAATTATCATTCAAAATAATTCTCATTTGTTAAAAGAGAAATTTTCCTCTAAACAATAAATTAGTTGATCAATTTCATGTTCATAAAATTTCAAATATTTAACATATGACAACAGATTAAAATTTAAAGCATTTTATTTGTTAATTATAATTAATATCATAACATTTCTTACATGACTCTAGGCATTAAGGACTTAACATAATGAAATATTGACGTAAAAATGAAATTCTATTAAATTATTCTTACCTTTACTTGGTTTATCTTCAGCCGTGTTTGCTAAAACTGGTGAAACTAACACATGCATACAATGTTTATAAAAGAAATTCAAGAAGTCTGTCTTTTCAGATTTCTATGTAAATAAAAAATCAAAACAGCAAAACAATATATTATATATNGAGGTCCCAAAGTAATCTTTTATAAGAAAATGTTTTTCCCTGTAGAAAAATGTCTGAAGTCAATACTGTACAAGAGGTCCCCTAATTCAAAATTGCCTGGGCCTTACAAGCTATAATGTGCCACTGTTTGTGGCTATATTATTTTAAACTATTACAGTAAGACCTCATTTTATGCTTAGGATGTATTCCTAGATGACAAAGTGTTAAACGAGGTCATCTTAACGCAGTAAATAGAGAAAGTGGTACGTGCAACCAAAAATAAAAAACTTTTACTTTAATTCTAAGTTATTTTTATATTAACTTGCATAATAATATATGTTAAATAATACATAAACATATGCACACAGAAATATAAAATTCATTTTTTGTGATGAAGGTCCTGAGTTTTCTGAAATTCTTGTTCTTTTCCAATAAAGTTGTGAAGTTTCATTTGTCACTTTTTTCTTTCCTTAAGAAAATGTCAGTAGCGAAAGATCGCACTAAAAATGCCTCGTTTTGCTTTTGCACTCTTTTCAAAATCTAGATCATTCGCTACAATTTGATCAACGATTTCGGTTCTCTTACCAAACTTTTACTAACGAAATCTGTAGAGAAATTTTTTGGGTTCTTCGTTTTCAGAATCACTATTTTCCAGTTCCTGATGATTGTCGTTGGTAAGGCTCTCACCAGAAACCTACTGTAACACCTCAATATCCTGCTCATTTATATCTCCTAGTTCTGCTATATCGATTAGGTTGAGTTTGGTCAACCTAACAATACAGTGATAAGCTCTTCTCGTTGAGAATTCTTGGATACCTTCAGCCATAACTTCTTCCACACTTTGTTCATACATTTATCAGTTAATTTTTGCCAATTGAAGTCGATATTTCCTATGGAATCCATGATGTTATATTTTTCCAAAATTGCACCAAACAAACATAGATTTAAAGAAAGTACATCTTTTTGCCACTTTTTGCTGATTGGTTTGTGTTCGCAAATAATCATATTATATACGAATCAATGAAATACCGTGATCATTTAAATCAGCGTAAATTTTGAGCTTTTTTAGGCTTCTAGTAGACCACGTTATATCGAATCGGCGTTAAGCGGGATCTTACTGCACTACAAAAATTTATAAAATTCCCAACAGTAAAATAATAAAAGACGAAATAAAACTTATAATTTTTTGATTTTTAAATACATATAAATTTATAAATTTTATATTTATAAATTTTTGTAGTAATTTCATATTTTGTTTTAGAAATTGTTGTTCATAAACCTGCTGTTGAGAGACATACAGGTCCAAAACACAATATCGTGTAACATGTGTTCAGGTGAAAAATAAAAACTGTTTTTTTTTTCTGATATATTTTTTTAAATTGCAAAACAAAGTCACCATTATAGTAAGTCCTAGTAATAAAATATGTCCTTGTAGACAAATTACGTACTAAACAAGATAAGGACACAATTTGATAAAAGATTACTTACTTACTGTAATAAAATGAATATGCACATTAATTTGATACCAATACTTGTAAAGTCTTGTAATAAACTGTCCAATATAAACAGTTTATCACAAGAAGGAAAATATGAAAAAGTTGTTATTGAAAAAAAGGAAGAATCAAAGTGAAATAATTCCTAATGATTGAATTATAACAGCATAACATGTTTTTTGGAACAGTTGTTGTTTAATAATCACATGTATTAATGGTAAAATAGAAAATAGAATACATATATTCTGCATAAATCATTACATCTATCATGCTAAATTTTATAATTTTTATTAGTTTAAAAATTTTATTATTTTATTAATTTGAATTTTCATAAAACAGTTTTTAATACATCATTTAAAACTTTCTTTGTTCAAAAAATTTAAACTTTACTACTTCAGTCCCATACTTTGAAATTTGACTAACAAATCATTCATAACTAGTCCAAACTGTTTTAAAAAAGACAGTCAATTAAGAAGAAATTTATGAAGTGATGTTTCTATATTCTTTCTGGCAAGAATTTCTTATTGTGCTCAAATCTTAGATTTTGGCAGTATTTTTATTAGTTTTTTTTTATATCCATATTCTAATAGAAACAAGATAAACCAATAAAAACAAATAATTGAACTTCAAAATCAATAGTGGCTGTCAAAACACATGTTCCAGTTCTCAGTGTTAACATTTTCAGCTAATAAAATATTCAAAAGAATGTCTGACTTCTCTCATATATAAATTTTTTTTATAATTACAAAAAACTGGAAATAAATATAAATCAGAAGAAAATGTTTTTTCTTCTTTATTTCAATGCATAAAATAGTATCAGTGAAATTTGGTTTATGTATGTTTGGCTACAAAACCAACTATATGAGAAGCTTTATTGTTTTTTATTTATCATTATATGTGTCAGCGCATATCATAGGGCCATTCTTAATAATCAATCATTTGCAAGAAAATGAAACAAATAATAGGCCCTTTTCTTATGCACACTGGGACAATGATATATTAACATTACTTACTACTGTTAATAATAGTGTAATTCCCTATAACAATTTTAATGGTATTTTAACTATGACAAAGAATATTGTCTAAGTATAAAGAAAATAGTCAATTATAATATTTTTAGATTTCAACAAATAAGAAAGTAAAAAAATTAGGTACGAATTTGCATAAATAATATATAATGGGAAACAAGATATTTTTTTGTCTACCCTACACATGGGAAAAAAAGAACAAATTCAAAAATCAATGGATAATTGAAATACAATGAATAGCTATGATCATATATATACTAAACTCAAAGACAGTACACTATGACTACAGCTCCTTTTTGTAGGAAGAAATGTTTGGAAATAAAGATCTCATTCTACAGTGTTTTGATTGAACAGAGATCTGAAAAGCATGTGCTAAATTAGAAGATGGTTACAGACATGAAGACAATCTCATATATTAATTAAAGAACTAAGGAGTTTTGTTTTGCTCAAATACCAGTGTTATTTCATGTTTGTGATAGTATAATATTGTATTGTTTTATGTTTATATGGCATATAAAGTATATAAGTAATTTTAATTTTTAAGTTTTTTGTTTTTTATGCTGTTATTGTAACATTTGATTCATATATTAATCTTAAATGAAACCAATGCCCATTTATCTAGACAATCAGTATATTGAAAACCAATAATAAGCATAATAAAATGATATTTTTATAATTAAGATATTTATTGCAAATAAAACAAAATATATTATAAACTATTTATAGTAGTTTTTCAATTGGAAAAATTTATAGCAACTTCTGATTTAGCATTAAAGCTCAAATACTTTTTTTTAATAGAAACAAAGCTTTAATGATCAACATTTAAAACAAAATAAATACTTTGTTTAT
Organism: Centruroides sculpturatus; assembly: GCF_000671375.1. Classification (NCBI taxonomy): domain Eukaryota; kingdom Metazoa; phylum Arthropoda; class Arachnida; order Scorpiones; family Buthidae; genus Centruroides; species Centruroides sculpturatus. Next base: position 239,306 of record NW_019385163.1, on the reverse strand, counting down.
TAATATAAATGTGAATTATAATTCAAGCAAGTAATTTACTCACATTTACAGTTGCAAGCATATTTTCAGGATCTAATAATAACCTTAATATACCAGATAACTGCACAGCACCTCCTAACTCTGCAAATTAAAATATTTTAATATGAACTTTATTACTCAATACTGCAATATATATTTGTAATAATTATTTCTCTACTTAATAAAGTAAAAAAACCTGTTTAAAAAACTAAAAATGAAAACAAATTATAAGACAAAATTGATTATTCATTACTTATTTTGTAATCTCACTTCTCCATCTTAGTTGAAAATAAATTTTAGACTGGCTACTTCAACAAACATATTTCTTACAATCAATATCAGAAAAATAATGCCCAATTTTAAAATTACATGATAGATAAATATTTTGAATTTCTCATCATAAAATAAAATTAATGTCAAAATAAAATGAACTGCAGATAATAGCACAAAATCATCAAAACACAAAGTTGGCTGGCAAGTTTACATGCCATAAATAAGATTGCTGATCATTATTTGTATTAGTTTCAATTAAACTTGTTTGTTGTCTACTAAATCAAAGAATTATTATTATCATCATCACCCACATGTTCACTAGTAATCTTTCAAGACAAACTCCACATTCAGTTTTTACCACCTACAAAACCATTTAATCAAAATATAATGAAACCCCACTTATCCAAAACCCATTAATCTGGATCTCCAGAATAAGAAAAATAGTCATATGGAAAACTTATCAATATATATGTGAAAAAATTACAGAACTAACTTGTTAGTAGTACATTCTTGCTTGAGTATAATGTTGCAGCTGTAAGAATACTGTTTTCCCTTGGCCGAATGCCAATTTTGAACACCTGTGACTTTATAACCAAGGATTTGGTAGCATAAATGAATACAGTACAGTATATCACAATTACTTAGGTTCAAATTAATCCTTTGGTTTCCCTACAGAGCACTAAGTCTAATTGCTGGTTGAACTTAAAAAAAAGTCATAAAGAGAAGTTCTACTCCCATACAAATGGTTAGGAAACTTATGTACCTGTATTGTATCAGCTGATATAAAACATCTAATACTGTATGTAGATGTTTTTTGCTTTATACTGTTAATATTGTTGCAAAAGTATATATAATGTGCAATAAATATAGTATAATGCATATCTAAACTATGTTTTTTATGTCATTAACAAATTTTCCAAATTATCAGAAATTTGGTCATATGGATTGGGTTCAGTCCCGTTTGAGCTGGATAAACGGGGTTCAACTGTATATCTATAAATATAATAACGTTTATCAGATTCAGCTAAAATTACATAAATATGCTAAATGTAGTTCAGCAATTAATTTTAGAATACAATAAAAGCTTTTTGTAGATAATTTAGGCAATTTAACAATAAATACTCCGTATACTGAAAAATTATGTCTAAAATNAAAATATATAAAAATTTTATATAATCACAAATTATATTCAAGAAATTACTGTCAAATACTGTTAATTTTTAATTAATTAAACATTCATACACTTTTCAAACGTATGAAACTTTAAAATCATTCATATAATTAACAAAAACCAAATTATAAAATTCAAATTTACATCATTAATTTGACCATTAGAAAAATATAATTCAATAATGCAATGATTCTAAAACAGCCTGAAATAATAATGATGATGATGATGATAATTCAATTTCAGATAAATGCAATGAATGCACATTTTTCTTACTTCTTAAATAATAAAATTTTAATCAATTTAATGCTATTCAATTATTCTGTAACATTAAATTTCTTTAGACTATACACATTGAATAATTCTGCTTTATCTCCTAACTTTCACAATAAACAGAATATAATGCAATTTCAGATGGAAACTTTGTTTTTTAATTGTTTCAAATAATATCAGAAGTTGCTTCTATGTATTTATGTTGTTTCATCTCATTCTTGTTTGTAATAGGATTCACAGAAATTTCTCACTTTGCACTAATTTAAGAAAAAAAAAACTTAAACAGAAAGCAATGAATTTTACAAGATCTAAATGAAAAATATGACTAAATGAAGAACTAAAAAATTAAACAGTTATGTTAAGAGTTATTTTAATTGTAATAAAAAGTATTAAAGTAATATTTAATGTTGTGAAATAGTGAATATGTAACATGGCTGATAAGGGAGATATCAGTTAACAATTTTTAAGTTATGCAGTAATCACTACAATAAGGAAACACTGAAGTCAGACAATCCACATTTAAATGTAATAATATTAAAAAAATTGAATAATTTTAAATAAAATCAAATTTGATGCATAAGAAAAACTCTTATTTTCTGAATTTTCTTTAAAAATAGTAATATGTTATTCTGTGATCATTTTTTATTAATTTTGCAATATTTTAAATTTATTCATATGATATTAATGTTTATTAATTAATATTTGGACAAGCATTTTCAATTCTAGTTCTATAATTATACTTCTGTATCACTTGAAATCTACTAGAAGATAAATGAAATATTTTAAAACACTTGAATAATTAATTAATCTTAATAGTTCTCTAAAACCATTTTTCTAGGTATTTAAAAATTAATTAACCGTGTTGTTATTCTGATTTTACTGTACAGTTTTTTAAAGTTAATTCTTATGCATAAATTTACAGAAAAAAATTTACATTTACAAAAATACATTTAGTATTAAATTTTACCAGCAGTTTGAATATCTTATAAATGTTCATTGTATCAACTATAAATAATAAGGTAATATAATAAATCTTTACAAAATATTATTAATTTTCATAAAAAGTATGTAAGACAATCTTTCCTATTTTCTAGATTTATAACCAGTTTCTGTTTTACTTCTAATACATTAATTTTAAAAAGAACTATCATTATAATTTTATAAGAAATGATGAATCTATTCTAAAAAATAAAAATTCTTCAAAACTAGATTTGTCATTTATTATTAATTGTGTATAGAAATTTTTTCATCATTTGACTATTAAGTCCTTGCAAAAAGCAAATTTCACTAGTGATTCTCCTGTTATTATTTTGAAAATATTTTATCTTGCTCCAGCATATGTTTCTGTATAATTAAATATATCACATTAACACACAACTTTCTTTACACTTTATATTGCTCATATGCATACATAATATCAATTTTATAGTTATTGCAAATGTTTACTTTTATCTTTTTATGATTATAGTATAAAAGCATTTACATAATACCAACAAAATATAAAATTTCATATTAATTAATTAATTTCAAAAAGCATAATTAAAAACAAAAATAAATTTTAGCTAATATTCGATACATGAAATTTATATATATTTTTAAAATTCCTAATAATAATATAATTGAATACAACAGAATTATTCAAGATTTAGGTTTGAATAGTTTTTATTTAATATAATTTAAAAATAGAAAATATTTTATTAATTTTATGATTATCTCATTCTATTCTTTCCTCTACATCTTTCCTTCTCATGCAATATGTAATTTAATATTTAAAAAACAGTTTATGACTACTCAGTAATGTATTTTATCTGTAGTTATGAACAAAGTCATAGTACAGATGATTTAAAACATTAAAACTACACTATATATTTGTTTTCTGAAGTAACTTTCAGAACTCTAACTACACTTCTTTATGATTTGTTACCTTATAATAATTTATAAAATCATTCTAAGTTTTAATTTTATACTTAGTAGTATTTTGCATTTTTATCATGCCTGTGTTCTTTTTACATCATTTATCATTCAAACTAAAATTATACAAAACATCATAAAAATAATGACAAATTATATGCATTTACTATTTGCTTATGATCACATTGTTTTTAAAAAATAATAAAACTCTAAATAACAAAAATTTAATAACAAACATATTATAAAAAAATTTTGTAACCCAGTTTGCTGATAGAAATTTTATTATATATACACATTTGAAAATTTTCATAATGCCTCATCAATTATGTAAATATCTTCATTAATAACTAAAGGAAAATGTTATGAAGAAAATCACATAGATATGTATATAACAGATAATGAAAAGATAAATATTTATGTATTATAGGAGACAATGTATTTAGTTATTCTGTGTTTTACTATTAATGTTTTAAACTTTATATAAACTAAAATTTATCACTATCTAAGATTATAATTTATGTAAATATCCTTGGCATTCTACAATACAAATCTGGACAGATACAGTCGACCTGCCCTATAACACTGTTGATAATTCCGTTTTATATGAATTCCATGTTGTACAAGTCACTTAGATTTTACAAATACGTGAGCTGTTCACAGCCTGGCACATATATTTGTAAAATCTAAGTGACTCGTACAACATGGAATTCATATAAAATGGAATTATCAACAGTGTTATAGGGCGGGTCCACTGTATTCAAATATGATAATTCATGTTTTAGATAAAATATTTTCAACTTTTGATTATAAAAGGGAGAAAATGTAACAGATAGGGTTTAAACTACTNCAACAATTCGTTATTTAATTTTATTTATTTATTACTAAAGAAAATACTTTTTGCTTTCAAAAAGATTAAATTTTAAAATCACTTTACATTCTTACAAAACTTCTTAACATGTTTATATATGCTATTTCTTGAATTCTAATTTTATTTCGTTTAATCATAAATAAAATATTATCAAATGCACGTAAATGCACACATTGTTTTGAAAAAATTACTGGCATTTTAAACTTAAAGAAAAATTTAGTAAAATCGACAACANAGTATTTTAATTTTATTTATTTATTACTAAAGAAAATACTTTTTGCTTTCAAAAAGATTAAATTTTAAAATCACTTTACATTCTTACAAAACTTCTTAACATGTTTATATATGCTATTTCTTGAATTCTAATTTTATTTCGTTTAATTCGTTTTATTATCAAATGCACGTAAATGCACACATTGTTTTGAAAAAATTACTGGCATTTTAAACTTAAAGAAAAATTTAGTAAAATCGACAACATAATAATTTGTTCTTGTAAAGCTGGACAATCAGGAATCTTTTTTGCCAATTCTTACTAGTCTAATCCACACTTACGAGTTTCCCTAAATTTTGATTTCTAAATAATCATCTCTTTTCATGGGAATGGATTAAAACTTATATCGAGCTCCCGTGTGTTTCTGGAATTTGAATTTGAAGTTTAATTTAAAAGCTTTGCTTTTCTTATTGCTAATCATCTTTACTCCTGACAATACGCAAGAATGATTCATCCAACCCAGATAATAGTTTTGTTTTTAAACTTCAAAGGCTAAACATCCGGTAAAAAAATGCATATACACAGTTCACAAAAATTATTACAAAAATGCAGAGAATCCTTCGCTCATACATATAGAATGACCCTGGTTTCTGAAGCAATGAAAAATTAATAAAAACCTCATCTTATAAACGAGTAAATACAGTATTTTGTCATTACTGTCTAAATTTTCTCACAAAATATTTTAACTAAAGCAGAACCTGTAAGATGTAAATAGAAAGCTTTAAGAGTTCTACCTCTGTTATTAATTCATTTGTTAAAATCTCTCAAAGAGAAGCTTAAACAAGTATTGAATTGAAAAGTCTGCCACTAAAATATTAGGAATGAAATTAAAATCTACTGATATTTATTTTGCTGATACAATGATGAATTTTAAGAAATAGTTTAAATAACAATTTATACAAATTCATAAAATACATTATGTAAGTATAATGATACAATACATGAACTACAGTTAATATGATTAACAAAAGCCTAATTTCAAACAATGAAGTAAAATATATTTTTCTTCTTCAGAATCTTGTAAAATATATTAATGACTAGTACACTTTAATAGATAAACTCAAATATGTACAATAAATCCTATAACAAATTTAGATTTAAATATTGTTTGGTTCTTAAATGTGCCAAGGAAGAGATTCACCATTCTTTAAATCAATATAGGCTTTTAAATAGAGTGTATAACATTGTGAGAGACTTCTCTAATTAGCTACACTTTAACAGAAAAATTTTCAGTGCACAAAAAAAACTTGCTCTACTTAATTTTTATTTGACTTTGGCAGAAGCCCTAAAAATTAATAACAACTAAGACAAATGCAAAGAGAGCTTGAGAGCATCAAGTTTAAATTTAAGAACGTCTATTACTCAACATAACATCTAAAACTCAACATTTTCAGTGAGAAAACATATACTAGTTTTAATAAAATTGCCAGGACAATTAAATTTTTTTAAAATTTAAAACTTTTCTCAAGTGCATGAAAAAAGACAGCAAAAGACACCTATGGAGACTTGTCTTTAAGACTAAATGAAGACTAAAAAGACTTGTCTACTTTGCTCAATTTATTTAACCTGTCCTGTGTTATTCTCGACAATTCTTGGGGTCATGACCTTTGACCTCGAGCATTTGTCCTGAGATATCTCATTACAGTATCGATACATTTTTGGAACTAGATGTCACTAGTTGTTATAAATTTTATATCAAAACTAACTTCCAAAATATAATTTCGGATGATACAATAGCCATGATTATTTAAAAAAAAAAATTTCATTAGACTTAACGTCGGCAAAAATTCAACATGGTGGCCACATGCAACAGAGAAAACTTTCAACGTGGAATAGGTTAAATTTTGTAAATTTTAAAAAACACACTAGTTTTATTTAGAACATACATTTGGCATGCACTCCATTTTTCAGTTGAGAATATATACGTGGTCTGTTCAAAAAGTATCGGACCTTTTTTTTTCCGCATAAACCAATGATGCGCGAGAGGCCTCCTTCGGTGGAGTTGTGGAGGGGACAGTCATGCATAGCCCTGAATTTTTTCCCGCCTGCAGAAAGCGTCAGTCATTGGCAATCGGCCTATGAGTGAGGTCATGTAGTGCGCTCTCGTCGGATTCCACTAAGCTGGAAAATGACTGAACAACGTGAGCAGCGATATTACATCAAATTTTGCCAAAAACCTTGGCGATACCCAAGCGTAAACCATTCGCAAGATTCAGCAGACTTTCGGGGACGATCATCGAGGTAAAAAAAAAAGCGCAGCAATAGCAAAGGTCATGTTGACAGTTTTTTCGACTCGTGGGGTGGTGTGCCGTGAGTACGCACCACGAGGCCAAACCATCGCAAAGGAGTACTACCAGGAGGTCCTTCATCATCTTTCCGATAGTGCGACACAAACGACCGGATCAAAACTTGGCAGCTCCATCGTGATAACGCATCCGCCCATTCTGCGCATCTGATTCGGGCTTTCGTCGCTAAACACAATTCTCCTGTGGTTCGTCACGCTCCGTACTCTACCCACATGGCTCCGTGTGACCTTTGGCTATTTCCCAAGCTGAAAATGCCGCTAAAAGGAACCCGAATTTAGTCGAGAGAAGACATTGTGCAGAATCCGACGGACCAGCTGATGGCCATTCCAAAAGATGCGTTCCAGAAGTGTTTCCAGCAATGGCAGGAACGCTGGGAGAAGTGTATACATTACCAAGAAATTTGAACACTACTTTGAAGGGGATTAGGGTTTTGTATCTCAAAGTCAATAAATTTATTTTTGCCGACCAAAGGTCCAATACTTTTTGAACACACCACGTAAATAAATGTGTATTTCATTTTCTGGACACTTTTCCTTTTATTTTGAATTTACTTCAACAAATGTTTTTTCATAGAATGAGTTTTTATAAAAATTATATTCACATTTTGAAGCAGTGATCATTTTCTTATTCTAGCATGTCTAAGATGGAAAACTTGCTTAATTGAAAAAGTTACAAGCCCTGTGCAATTCCAGCTTTTGCACATTTTATAAATAATAAAAAATGAAAAAACAATAATCTATTCACTGACAAACTTATATCATAGCATTTATATAGGTTCACATATATCATTCTATTAAAAATTCATTCCATTTTAGAGTAATAATCATAAAAGTCTTTCATGTCAATTATCATCACTTCTTATTTCTCTGAAGGCACAAACATTTAATATATAAAAAAATTTTTGTTTCAACTTTGATCAATATATAACAGTCACAATGAAAATTGGAGAGAAGTTAAATTCTCTCCAATTTCCATTGTTAAATTCTGTTATTTGTTAACATGAAATAATTCCATCATTTATATTATTATTATTATTATATACTCACATTGATTGTATAATTAATATTTAATAAATTTTTTGATACTTACATCATCTTGCGTATTCACTTGTTGAATAGAATATTCTCGAACCATGGACGGACTGAAGTCCACAACATAGGACAATATGTCGATAGAAGCTGTTTTAATTGTTATATCATCCATACTCTAAAATTGAAAGTATACTTAGTAAACAATTATTATATTAAATAAATACAATAACATTAATAATTTAATTTATTAGTTATCAATTTTGCAACCAAGAGAATTCAAATTACCTCCGAGAACAAAAGTTTTTAGTCATTTAACTTTTATGCAACACATTGCAGTTCCTTACGATGTTATTTTGAACCATCTGTCATATTAACATTTAAAAATATGTGGGCAATATTATACTCGTAATAAAACAAGATTAGCCAAGACAACTTGAGAACCTATATTGAAGTGTGCAAAAATCTGATAGTTTGTTAATTATTCAGTATTACTGTATCTGTCATTCAAATAGAGAGACCATTATTTTTTCACAATCATTGTTATAATTTCATTACCTTAAATACATTTATTGATATTTATCATTATATGTCAATAAACAAAATTATCACTTGCTTGAAAGAAGTCAGTCTTAATAATTTTTAGAAATATTTTCATGAATTTTGGCTCCCTCATCAGAAGAAATTTCAATTTACAAAGAGAATGTGAACTGAAAAGTCATGGTTGTAATTAATTAAATAACTAAAAGAATTAAAAACTGTAAAGTTATGAATTTTGTGGTGATATAATTAATATGATATAAAAAAGATATTTGTTTCTGCTTCAATGATATTCAACATTCTTATTAACACTATCAGTTACTACTATGCCAACTTTAAATTTTAATTTCAATATCAAAAAGTCAACAGTAATTAAATTAATTTTATCATCAAAAAATTATAAAATGTACTCACAAGCGTAATTTCCAGTGCTTGTAATATTCCTAAACTTGATAACGTCTGAAATTATAATAATTTATCATTATCAAATATATTTTTGAGTTAATTTTTTTATACTAAAAAATTTCTAAATCAAAGAATAAAGTAATACTGGCTTCTTTAAACAGTATTCTATTCTTTGAAAACATCAATTTGAAAGAATAACTAGTGAATTGCATTTTTAATAATTACATGTAAAAATATTAACAGATAAGAAAAATAAAGAAAAGAAACAAATTTTTCAAGCATAAAATTCAAACAATGCTCATAGTAGCATTCAAACTGTTTATTTGTCAACCATTTTAGGTAATATTGTAATCATTATTAAATGTTCTTGTAAAAACAACAAACTGTTAATGAAAACAAATTGAAGTTCTTCTGGAAGAAACAAAAAATATTAACATGCTATAAAAGTATATTGAATTTAATATTGGATATAAAGATTTAAATTACAGCAGTCTTGTTTCAGAAGGAAATGATATGCAGTACATGGATTCCTGTTTTTAGATAATGAACAGTTAAGTTAACTCTGGAATGCACAAGAGTAATTCTGTCTATTATTGTTATTATTATTGTTTTATCAAAAAGGCCAGTTCTTTGGTTGATGTTGGCCTTCATCTGCATTGAGTTCTTCCCAAGAACTTAGGATGTCATGAAGTATTGATGTAAGATGTTTACCATCCAAGCAGTGTGGCCTTTTGCAGTTGACAAGTGTTGATTTTATTGATGTTGAGTTGTTACTGATGTTGAGTTGTTAAAAGTGTGCCCCAGGTTTTCAGGAACAGTGCCCAGTATGCTGTTGGTTTGTGCCATGATAGTAGTCATATTTCAATCTTCATATCTTGTTACTTTGTGATCTTTTCCGGTTCTTTTTCTTCAACCCTGCTGTCACCAGGTATTGTAATGTCAATCATGCACACATTCTTTTTCACAATGGTTATGTTTGGTGTAGTATAGTTTTTTCAATTTGATGTTCCCACTGGTTCTTAGTAGCAGACAAATTGTTATTTTTGCAAAGATCATTTTGGCAACTATGTTGTGCTGCTTTTTGTAATCAGTCTGTGCAATCTTCTTGCATGAACTGAGGATATGGTCCATATTTTCATCCATTTCTTTGCACAATTTGCATTTGTTCTGATCACCTGATCTTGGGCAGCTAGAAATAGATCCTCAGTTTCCTTTTTTTTTTAGTGTTCCAGATGTTAACCATTGCCAAGTTTTAATGACATCTTTTCCTTTGATGTCTAAAATTGAAACTGCAATGCTTTGCCTTGCCAGTTTTCTATTTGCTCTTTTGAGATGTTGCTATGCTACTCATGTTTTGTAGCTTGAATGTTTCTACAAATTTCAATTTTTTACTTATACTGGTGTCTGTTGTTGACTGTTTCCAATGTAATCAGCCAACATGTCTCTTTCTTCTTCAACAATTTGTCTCACTTGCAATGAACCTCTACTCCCAGTTCTGCAGGGTAGGTACAGTCTGTCAGTGTCATTATGAGGATATAATGCATAGTGCAGGGATGTCCAACATGTGTCCTACAGGCTTAACTGCAGCCCATTGCATCCTAAATTTTTTAGGTACAAATTTCATTTATTTTGGTAAATGTCATAAAAATTATTGTTGTTTCACTGGATACACTTTGATGTCATAATGATGTAATTGATGCTAATAAACTGTTATGCATGTGGGGTAGTACATATTATTGGAAACAATTCTTTTTGTGTATGAAAAACATCAAAACTGCTGAAAGAAATAGGTTGAGTGATTCCCATTTAACTAACATTCTTATAATTTAGACTACTATCATAAAAGCAGATACTGACATTATTATAAAAGGAAGGCAATGTCAAAAATTGCATTGAATTTATTTTTATTTTGTGTGAGTATAATTTCTTTTTTACTGTCACTAATACAGTAGTTTTTGTAATTATATATATTTGTTATTGAAATTTGATATTCACATTTTAAACTTTTTAAAAGCATATATTTATAGAAAGTACCTTTGTGGCCTACTGAATATATCTAAATTTCTAACTTGGTCCATTAGGAAAAAAATTGGATAACCCTGGCTTAGTGAATTGTCATAAGTTTTCTTGATTTGCAACCTAGAGTCTCCAAAACAGCTTGGATCCAGTTTACGATGCCAGCAGTGTATTTTATAATTGGTATGGCCTTTATTGTATTGCTGCTATTCAGTTTGGTTTTAAAACTTTGCTGACTCTTTGTGTGTTCATTGCTGACTGCTTGCTTTACTTGGCTATTTATGTTGTCCAGCACTAAAATGCCCAGGCATTTATAAACCTTGTCAAAATTGGTTTTGATTCTTTGGTTGTTGGCAATTTTGATTCCTTAAAATAGACCATTTATTATAGTACCATTGCTTTTTACACTTTTTGAGGAGAATAATAAAATCATTATTGAAAATAGAGTTATTTCTTGAAGGTAGTAAAAGTAATTTACAGTTTAGTTTAAAAATTCTGGTAAAATTTTTGTTCTCTTTATAATGTGAAAATTAACATTGTGACAATTGGCATTTTGCCAGGGCAATGGCAAAATTTGCTTTAATGCAATAATTCACTTTATCAGTATTTGTTTGAAGGCAAGTTCACTGTAATAAGATTATGAAACTCAAATCAGAAATTTAAAAAAAATAAAAGCAATTTTTTGTTCATATAATGTCATGAACCAAAAAGACTCCATTTGCTCGCCAGCTGTAAAACTACAAAAAGACAAAAATGTTTTCATCATTACTACGCATTTTTGTTATTTTTTTCCTAAATTGTTTTTATGATCATCTATAACTTTTCCTATAATTGCTATGTATTAATATTTCTTTCCTTCCCATCTTTATAACAATACATATATTGTTTACATTCTAAATTTTTATATTCACTAGACATTTTCTTTAAGACTGAAGAAAAACAAAAACATTAGATTAAGTTATTTCTTTCTCATTTAATCCAAAGAAAGCAAATTTTACTTAATTTTTAAATACATATTTCTTAGTGTAATCTAATATTTCTAAAATCTTCTCACATGAATACTGGAAACATATAAAATTAAAACTCCAAAACCTTTAAACGTCCAGTAGTAATCAATTTACTAATAAACAAACGTTTTCGACCGTACTCTCGGTCTTCATCAGGTTTAAAATCAGTTAGATTCAAACCTGTGCAAGCATAGAACAATGATTATGAAATTAAATTTGAAAAATGGAACAGCACAAACGGATTTTAGAAGAATACAGTTATGCATGTGCATTGCCATGGCGACGGAATTGCATATGTAATACATACAATTATATAAATATATATAAATAAATACACCAAACTATCTGATTTTAAACCTGATGAAGACCGAGAGTACGGTCGAAAACGTTTGTTTATTAGTAAATTGATTACTACTGGACGTTTAAAGGTTCTGGAGTTTTAATTTTAATCAAATATTTCTAACCAGAAATTGTACTAGTTTCAAAACTTGGTGAATGAATACCTATTATATGATTGCTTATAAAAAAGAGGGAGGGAAAAAAACAGTAAGAGTAAAATTACACATTATTGTACATTATTATAAAAGCAAATTACAATAAAGCATTAACTTATTTATAATGACAAATTTAACAGAATCTTATCAAAATATAAAATGTTAAATATTCTACAAAATAAAATATTATACCTTGAAAAATGACTCTCTGCTCTGAGGTTGTAAAGTTTGAGAAAACATACAAAATTCTTTTAAGAACAATACAAGATCTTTCCTTTTTTCGTCATCTGTAGCTTCATCAGTCAATTGTGCAAACAGCTCACTAAGGAATTTATCATCATCCTGTTTAAAAAGATTTATGTAAAGTAATTTAAAAACTTTTTCTTGGAAATTTGATTTATAATTATTATAATTAAAAACATAATTACATACTGCCATTTACAGCATATTAGACAACTTTTATATATATAGATTTGGAGCCTGGAGGACTAGTGCAAGTATTTCCAAAACAGCTGCACTTGTTGATTGTTCTCTAACTCTTGTGTCCAGGGTATACCATGAGTGGGTGGACCACACACAAACATCCAGAAGAAGATCACACTGTAGCAGCCAGCCATGTATGATTGATCCCACAGGTATTCACCTCTGGAATCAATCACTGGTATCTGAACAAAGACATGCCACAGTGAAACAGCTTACTGTCAGTATAACAGTGGACAAGGCAGATATGTTGTGTCATCATTGTCAAAACACATCTTACATTGACTAAGGTTCAATAGCCATATACTTGCACAGGTGCCTCTGCTGACCATGCATCATCACATCACATGGGTGAGGAAAAGATATCATTGGACCTGGGGTATGCAGAGTGACGAATCCCATTTCCTGGTAAACAATGCTAATTTCCAAGTCCTAATCTTGCATAAACAGCACGAAGCCACATCACCAGGTATTGGTTGAACAGTTGGAAGTTACATAAGCTGGCAGTGAGGGTATCATGATCTGTGGAGAGTTCTCTTTCTTGGCAATATATAGGATCATTGGCATCATTCCACTATCCTTGAATTGTGAACGATGCAGGGACCTGTTACATGATTACCTGCACCTGTATCTCCAGACTATATTTCCTGACAACAGTGCCATGTTTCAACATGATAATACACAGTGTCACTGGCTGAGGCTTACTTGAGAATGGATGAAAGAACACAACAAATTCTACATACTGCCTTGGCTCCAAACACATCAGACTGCAACCCTATTGAACACATTTGGTATTTGCTGGAACATGTGGTAAGAATGTCACCTGCTCCTTCATGAAATGTGCACCAACGTGACAAAACAGGTATAGATGCAGTTAAGAATACAGGTTGTTTGGCATCAGGTAGAGTCCATGCACCAAAGGTTTCCAACCAACTCATTACTAAACAAAGATTTTCTGTAATAATTTTAGAAAATTAGCAGATTTTTGCACTAATGAAAGCATTGTTTTTATGATTGAATGCTTTGTTTAGACCTGATTGCCACACTCAATATATACAAATACTTTTATGGTCACAGAGTTGATTACAATGACTAATTATGAAATAAAACAAATCTATGTAAAAAATACAGATTAAGCCTGGATTTAAGTTAATATTTTAGAACTTCTCATATACATAAGAATTCTATTGTATTCATTCTTTTACATAAGTGATTGTCATGGATGAAGTTCATATTTATATTCATCGAATTTTTAGAAAATGTTATAATAGTATTAAGATACTTATTTGAAATTTTTACGAAAATAGTCGTCATTTATGTATTCTGTTTCAACCAAATTTACTTTAAACATAAGAAATACTTAAATGCTTTTCAATATTATCAGCTTCTTATTGTTTTTTTAAAATCCTGCTAAAATTCTTCATCTAAGGTTTTAAAAATACTTTCTTTTACAACAGTGGATGCCAGAAAGAAAAAGAAATCCGGCAGTATCAACAAATGAAAAATGAGACAGCAAATAGAGTTTGCAATGAAATCTATATTATGTTTATTAATACAGTAAAACTAGTGTAAATCAGAATAGGTAACAAATATTTTTTTCTGTTTGGCAGGATTTTGTTTTGAACAATTTTTCCTTCTTTTAAATACATAAACTATACCACATAAATGTTCCTTTTTATAGTAATATTACTATTACATATATAAAAATTTTTATAACTAGGCTTAATCCAAAGTCATTTCAATTAAAAATGGGAGTATTTGAATACAAAAATCTACAACTATTCAATTGCTAAAAGTTCTGAGAAACTTGTGCTAGTTATTCAATTACTTCTTTGACGCAGTCCTTTAGTAGCTCACACAACAGCAAATAAACCAATTCAAATTCCAAAAACCAATATATCACTTCACCATTAAAAATTCTAATTGCATTACAGTAATAATAAATAATCTTATTGTTTTCTATCATGGTTTTATGATATACATTATTATTATTATAGCCATAATTAATTTATATGTTTACAGCATATCTTCAATACTGTGCTTGCCTAGCTTGAATCAGCCTTTAACTATTGTTTTTTATTAATGACCAAAATATTTTCATCTTTTCTGATTATCACTTCTTTTAGAAACACACAGTGGATCAGGTTATTTCAAATTGCAGAACATGCACTAGAAATACTCCATTTAAATGTGTATTGGAAGAAAATCATTACAATAACAGGAAGCAAATTCAGTACATTTTTATAGTAATAAAAAACAAAAAAAATCATAAAAATTAAAAAGAATTACAAAAAAAATCAAATGACAAATATATTATTCAAGAAAATTTTCCTTAAATAAAAGCTACTTTTCTTTAGATAAAGTTATAATGGACATAATAATTATTACATATTGGTATAAATTAAACTATCTTGAGGTATTAAAAATAACCATATTTACTCAAAAATTATAAACTAAAAACATATATTCACTAATACTTTTGATAATTAATTAACATATTATTATTGTTAAGTGCTGAAAACAATCTTTATTTGCAGCACTTGACAATTTTTATTTGGAGTATCTGGTATCTGGAAACAATTTATTTTTAATTTAGAACTCATATTAGATAATAAAATAGTATTGTATTACATACCTGAAGTAAAGACACAATATCTACTTTGTTGAAGAATATGAATGAACTTAATGTTGAGAGCATGTTTTCTTCGAACACAGAAGGAGTTGGCAAGACAACATCTTGAATGTACTGTACACGATACGTTTGATGAATTTTGCTCACCAATTCTGGATTTGATATGGGTATTACTTCCTTAAATTTTGACACATTCCGTAAGTACTCACGATGACGTTTTTGTACAGGTGATACTGGATCATATTCTAATACACCAACAACATCAAATATAGTGTCATCTGAAAACATTACTTCAAAAAGTGCATTTTTGTTTAACATAAAAATGTTTTTGAATATTTCAAAAAGTTGATGAAGTCCATTAATATTTTCTAAATCTTCACACATATGAAAAACTTCAAGCAACTTCTTGATATAATTTTCGGATTCTAAAGCCATAGCAAGTCTTTCACGTCTGATTGGTGATGGGATACAATTACTCACTAATTCACTAATTTCATCTAATCTACTAAGTTCACATGGAGGAAGTTCAACAGGAGGAGCTGAATCAGAAACATCATCAAAACGTTCATCTTCTGATTCTTCCACAATATCTTGAGTAATATCAACTGAAGGATCTTTACCTTGTACCTGTAGTTTGACATTTTATTATTATATTATTTCAATACAAAATGTTTTTTATTTAATATAGATTTATTATATAACAATGCTACAATATTAACTAAAAAAAACTATATTTTTGTTATATAAGTATAAAAGGTGTCATTGTGTGCATATATATACAATATCAACTATTTTGTATATTAGAATATAATTCATATTAAAATTCTGTTAAGAATATTGTCATAAAATTAGTTACAATAATAATTATAAGACTGTAATGAAATATACAGAATCATCATTATTAAAGTATAAACATAAACTGATAAAATTTTCCATAAAATTTAAAGCTACACTGATCTCACTGATTAGCAAGAAACAATTTTACATAATGAGGCATCAAAATTTAACTTCAATATTAACATTATTTATCTAAACTTATTATAATTACTTATACACAAATGCACACAACACAAGGTGTACACTTAAACATCTGTCCAGAAGCAAAATAAATCCTTCCAGCTTTGCGTGAGAATATGAATATGATGCATATTTGTTCTACTGCTAAACTAACCAAAGGATAATCAGTTTATGATGGTTTAGCATAACTAAAAAATAATCTCAGTCTACAAAGGATAAAGACAATATTGCAGAAATTAATACAAAACTTTATACTGGAATTAGCAATATACTCCATATAACATAGTTTCACTCTAACATGATTTGAGAATTGAGACATCCCTGTGCAAAAGTCAAAATTTTAAGTACAAACACTGTCATTCAATACTTTATTTTTTTATTCAAGCAAGCATGCATGTTTTGTCTCATATCTGCCCACAGATTTTAGAATATTGAAATTTTCTACGTTGTTTCATGTCTTTTGACAGATTTTCTTTAATGAAAACTTGATTGCACAAGTTTTTTTCTTCTTGCTATAGCTTTCTACTCTAGTTTTCCTACAAACCAGGTTCCACCACTGTAATTGATGATAGTGCTCTAAATAAACACAAAAGACTGTAACTGTGTTTTGTTCTTATATATAAAATTAAAAGTTACTACATAAAAAAATTAAATTTTAAGTCTTTTATGAATTTAATATATTCACGTGTTTTTATATATCTTTTTCGTGACTATAGTGTTTTTACATGATTTTTTTTCAAATCTCAGCTGTGATTTTTTACATGCTTATATATATTCCTTTAAAAATGTCAGGTTTTTACACATTTTTATATGTTCCTTTTTACTGTTGTCGAGGTTTTGTTAAACAAGAAAGTGGAGATCAACAGCCAACTGTTTTTTCCTATTTTTGATGTAATAAATAAATAAATAAATAAATTTTAAAGATCTTTTAGGCAAATACAAGCAAATGAAAATACAGGTATACCTTGCCTTACGTCGGTAATTGGTTCCAGGAGAAGTGACTTAAGTTGAATTTACTTGTCACTAGGCTAAACCACAAATAATCATTCCCAGTTTTGTATTTTATTTATAAATGCATTTTTAATGATATATGATTAATAAGAATCTATTTTAAGCTCACAAACAAATAAAGTTTAGTTTTTAATACAGTACAGGAAAAGAAAGTAATCTAAATTTACAAATATATGTACGGTACTGTATGTACATACTTGTAAATATACATGTTTACAGTACATCGTGGACTATTTGTGAATGTGGTTTGCTTTAAGACTTTATTATTATTTGTTATTTAACCTTACAAAATCACCTTAGTGATTTTGTAAGGTTAAATAACAAATACAGTTATTAAAATTATTTTGCAATAGTAAAAAATAAACAAATTTATGTTAAATTTACCAATAACCAGTGGCACTGACAATGATGCTAAACAGTAGATATTGAAACTACCATGGAAAATGCCAATATTGAGCTCTTAAGACCGCTAAATAAGACAACACAGAGTCACAGATGTTTTCACATTTCGTTCTCTATGATTTATGATGATTATATTAACATTTACTGTAAATGTATGTATTTTAATATGATTTTATGTGCTTTTAACATTTTTCTAGTGATATTACGATTTCAATATTTGTGGCAGATGTAAAGTTGAATAAAATGATAAAACTTGATTTTTATTTTTCCATACATTTTCTTGATACAGGTAACTCGAGGTATACCTGTATCAGATTTTATAAAAACAAAGTAGATATACATCAAGATATTGCTGATATTTGAGATTAAGGTCATCAGGAAAGCTCAGAAAATGACAATATTTTGCCAAAAAAAAAAATCATCCCCCATCTAATGGTATTTAGCAGCAAAGAATAAATTAATATTAATGTCAAATACTTTTGATTGTAATTGTTAGTTATTGATTGCTTTAATAAACATATTTCTCTTAATTATGAAAAAGAATAGCACACTTTTGCTAACTTTTAGAACCTAACCCTATGTTTTGTACTAGTCTTTTGTTCCATATAGCATGAATTTGCACGACATCACTTTTTTGGAACCTAACTACCATGTTATACAGAGGATATATGTAATACAGGTATCCCTTGATTAATGCAGTTAATTAACCCCTCAATGCTACTGCATATATCAAAATCACATCAATCAAATACAGTGGTACCTTGGTACTCAACTGAACAATCACCATCCACTAGAACAAATTTTCAGTTAATAATAAATATTTTTATTTTAATAAACGAAAATAGAAAATTCACTATCACCTTATTTGCTGAGAAAAACATATCTATGTTATGTAAAGACAACTGTTAAAGCTGTATTAATTAAAACTTTTACTGCATGTGAAAAGGAACTGCACAATTAATCTTGCACATTAATCAAATCCCACATTAAGCAAATCCATGTTAAGCAAGGGATACCTGTATATTAAGATAATCCTTTAGGTGTGTAATTATGAAAAAAATTAACTTTTTATTATTAATATAATTTTTACAAAGATTAGAAATTATTAAATTCTTACCTGACATATTTTTTCCCATATCTCATCACAACCAGCTTTTTCTTGGAAGCTTAAAGCTAAATCATAATTATCTCCTTCAGACCAAACAATTAATGTTTCCTAATAAAATAAAGTATTTCATTGTATAAGTAACAGATATATATATATATATTTATTTATTTATGGTGCAGTTTTTTATATATATTTTTAAAAAATCAATCCTTTAAAAAACTTCTTAAAAGATTAAAAAAAACTTCAAAGGTTAATACAGAACACAACTGTTTTCTTCTGTATTAACCTTTAAAGTTTTTTAAAGGATTGATTTTTTTAAAAAAGTATTTCATTACTACATAATTTACTTCTAAAAAACAAGATCTCTCAAAGATTTAAATTATTTTAAATCTAGATGCATTTTGTATGTACAAATCATCTTAAAACTTGTACTCAACAACTCTAATAAAAATTTTCAAAGTTTTAAGTCTTATTAACAACTTTTTGCATTTCAAAATATGCCCATAAGATTACTTATTTGTTAAAAATAATTCAGTATAAAAATTACTTTTTCAAATTAAAATATATCAAGATTTGCACTTTTTGAATAGTGAAAGTTTAGATGTTACAAATTAGATTAAATCTAGGGCATTTAATTTTTATTTGGTTGGTAGTAAATAAAGTTTAAATATTTAAACATTTAAATCATTACTTTAAATTAATCTTTTTATGTAAATATATAGCTTGTTTAAAAATATTTCATCCTCCTCGAAACCATCGAAATCTCGAAACCTCCTCGAAATCATAAAACTTTTGCCAGTGATGGATATATTGCAGATTACATTTTGCTTATATACACATATACAGGGTGATTCAAGTCAGAAATTTTAAAAAATTAAAAACTCAAACTATTTACAGCAGTGTTTCCCAACCTTTTTTGTGCTATGCTCCACCTAAGCCTTTCTAAAATTCTTATGTCCCCCTAACATAAACAGAGGCTATACGGTTAACTTAAACTCTGGATGAGTCCATTTTTGAATTGCCCCACATTAGGAAACACTGATTTACAGTAAGATGTGGTTTTCACAAAAATGCTTAGAAAGCAGCAGCATTATTTTAGGTGTAATAAAAATTTTAAGTCCAAAATAGTTACATTTCTTGCCATAGATGGTGCTGTACGAAACTGAAAACATTCGTAAATTTGTTAAAATAAGAATAAAAAATAAAAATGTTCTTAGTATAAGCTCTAGTAACAACTATTCAAATTATGTAATCTGATCAAGCACAATCTACGGCAAGAAATGTAAGTACAGTGGTACCTCAGGATACGAAATTAATCCGTTCTGAAACCGAGATCGTATCATGAAAATGTCGTAAGGTGAATCATTTTTCCCCATACGATTACACGTAAAACCAAATAATTCGTTCCAACACGAAAAATACACTCAAATTAAAGCTAAGTAGTACATTGAAAAAAAAAAANCATGTTGTACGAGTCACTTAGATTTTACAAATACGTGTGCCGGGCTGTGAACGGCTCACATATTTGTAAAATCTAAGTGACTCGTACAACATGTAATTCAGATAAAACGGAAAAATCAACAATCTTATAGGGGGGGTCGACTGTAATAGAACAACAGAATTAGTACTAAATTTTATTTGAATAGGTCATTCCACTAAAACCTTAATATCCTGAAATTCTATTAAAAATTGTGATTACCCAAAATCGCCACCAGAGGGCCTGAACCAGTTATATATTGTGCTAACAAAAATGGTAATTATGGTCAGAAATTGTAACCATTGTTTTTAATGTTTAAGGACGCTGAATCCTCAAATAAAAGGTTGGCGTTTCGATCGTTTTTAACTTTGTGTGTGTTTTTTTTTGTTATAATTTATCACGTGTTGTGCAGAAGTTCATCCAGGCCAATATACTGTTACTTCTGTGGTGTGTTAAAAGGATGAAAGATAGACTCGAAAAATTAAATAATTTTTTGTAAATAGTCGTAATTTTTAATTGAAAATATCCTGGGTTGTTCATGTTATCATGTATGCTGTTATGCATCCTGAAATTCTAGTTTACTACATAGATGGCATTATTTTGTTTATTCAAATCAATTATAATTATTCAGAATAACTTCTAAATTTCTAATATTAATCTTAAAATTTTAATATAATTTAGTGCCATTACATGTTTATTATTTTTCTCAACTCTGACAGATATGTGACAAAAAAATTATAGAAAAAATTTTATCAATTGTTTTATTTGATGAAACCATTAAAAAATTGTCTAACTGTATGTTGCAAAGTTTCATTAGAATTTTTTACTAGACTTTTTCAAGATAAATTACTACATATAAAATACACAAAAAAGAAACTGAATATTTAGTTTTATTTGAGTTCTCAGTATGGGTGCAAATTAAATATATAGATAAAAGAAAACAATATATTTTATTGTTGAAACAATGTTTTTAAACAAAAAACAGAAATATTACAAAACTATTGTTTCGAAATGACAGATTTACAGCAAAAAACTGAATATTGAACAAAACAAATTAATAATTAAATTACTTTTGTTTTTCAATGATATTTTTTAAATTTTTTCAAAACAAAGAATACTTTAACTCTTGCAAATTTCCAAATAACGTTAAATAAAATGCAAATTTTTGCAAGCAAAAACACTCATTAATACAACATATTCTAAAATATGCTTTTATACAACATTTCCTTAATTAAATTTTCTTGTGGTAACTATAATTCTTAAAAGTAATATAAAAAAATTTTTCTACATTAAAAACAAGAAAATTATTAATTTAAGAATAAAATGATGATAAATGTCAGTAATAAGCAAGTAAATATATCTATTTATGTATTTATTTTAATAAAATAAATTTATTTACCATAATTTCATGCTGATAACCTGCAGTGCATATATTCTACAGAAAATTGCATGAATAAAAATGAAACCTTCATATAACCTAACCCATCCAACCATCAGAGGTCACACTGCAAAGTGCCAAAATTGCCACTTGGTAATATTTTTATTAAAGTGGCGATAAAAATCCTAGTCCACTTATTTCCACATTTAGCATGAAATTAAATTACAAAGCACAATTCAGGAAAAACAGCAAAATGTCTAGCTCCTGTGCACCACACACCTAGCAAGGGAACACCTAGAAGTCATGTTATTTCAATTCAAAAGTTCCCCTGAAACCTTTGAATTGAAATAACGTGACTTCTGATTTGCATTGGAAGTTCATTTACATGAACTTCCAATGCAAACTACCCCTTCTACACTTAAGCTTTCCATATTTGGTCACAAATCTCATCTAATTCCATTCTTGAGATTAAGGATGGATGGATGGACAGACAATGACAGTGGGAAATTATAGGTCTACAATTTTTTTTTTCAAATTGCAGCCCAATAATAATACTAATGATACAATAAAATAATAATATAATTATGTTATAAATAGGAAAAAAAAACAAAACAGAATTAAAATTCCAAATGTCTGAACTTTCATTGGGTAGCTCCACTGCCTAGCAACTTATTCATTTTGCTAGTGCCACTCAGACATGTGAAATTTCCAGACCTATAAGCAAAATCTCAATTTTTAGAGGTCAAATTTTTGTAAATGCTTGAGTAGATCCTAATCTTCGAACAAGGAACTGTTTGTGTTTAAGATCACATGCTCACCAAATTTTGTTTGAACTGGAGACCCAAATGTCTGCCCCTTTACTTGTATGTGACAGTTTAAATGTTTTGCTTTTCAGATGCCAAACTACAGTAGAACCCCTCTAATCTGCCACCTTTGGGACTGGGGGTATGGTCGGAACGCAAAAAAGGTCAGATTATCAAAAAAAAAGTAAAATAAACAATCTTCCCCTTTGTCCAGTCTTTGTAGCACTGCTAATTTTTCATTTAATGAAAGAGTAACGTGTTTATGTTTCACTCCTGACATGTTGAAAACACACACAAAACTGTACATGTACACATAATGTAAAACATATACTGTAACGAACACAGAAAAACGCCATGGACAGTGAGTCACCGACGAGTCGAGACAAGTTTCTCGATTCCGACCATGGTTGGATTAACCAGAGTGGTAGACTAGAGAGGTTCTACTGTAATAAGGCCATCAACAGCTGTATTAATTAGTAAGTAAAACTATTGGTGATAAAATTTGAAGTGGCAAAAAAAGTTAAAACTGGCTAAATGGCAGTGATATTTTTAAATTTTCCAGAGCGACCCTGCACCATATATCCAGTAATTCTAGCATGCCATTGAAAGCAAGATAATTACCAGTATACAGTATAGAAGTTTTCATCTCAAGCATCAAAATATTGCTTTTTCTGTTTCATTTCTGTTAACAAATCATTGTAGATATACATAAAAAACCAAGCCCAAATATTCTATAATAATCATATTAATTTCTAGATTATCTGGATTATAGTTTGTCTAACAATTAATAATTAACGTAAAATAATTTTTTCTAAAGGTAGACAGTTAAACTACTATCTTATACTAATATTAACTAATAATTACAATAATTTCTGAATTAAACTTAATAATTTACATGAAGCTTCCTGTCCTTTAAATGTTACGTTTCAAAATCATATTGTATATTGATAATTGAAGGACAAGAATGCATTTCATAAATTTATTAATAATTGAATTCAATTCAAAATAACAACTAACAAAATCAAAACTAAAGATGACATTACTTTTACATCTTATTTTTAAACACTTTAAATACTGATAAATTTACCCCAATACTAACTTGCTCTCTCACATACTTTGATTGCAGGTGTTTATGAACTGCCCAAATATATAAATTAAGTATAGAAATAAACAAATACAATTTATTATGTTTATTTTATGCCTAGTTTCCTTTGTCCAGTAATAATAAAAATAATTTTAAAAAAATTATAGAAAATAATTTTTATTATTGATATTAAAATTATATTTGGTACTTATCAGTTAATCCCCATTGTCACATCATGTTGCCTGTAATTCAAGTAGTAATAAGTAAATGTTTGAAAGTAACAATAATTTCAAAAAGTAATTAATTGTAATTAGTGATGATACAATACTAAATCCTGTGAATATAACCCAATATCAATACTTGCTTCAACTCATTCTCTAGAGTTATCATTAATAAATGAAAGCCTGAATGCTCATTTATTTAGAGAATATCCACTTTGTTCACTATCCATTTAAATTCAAATATAAAGAAATAAAAGTTTATAAATTGAGAATTACAAGCTCCTTTTAGATCCAGACCATAGGCAAATGTAATTGTTATTTGCCTAGGCCTAACCCCAACCCTGATTTTAGGAAAGCATTCAAACAACCTGAAATAATTTGTGTAATAGTGAAAAAAATTGCCAGAATGAAAAACTGTCATCAAATTGCCAACTGACTGGTTCAGTCTCCTCATGGATCTCCTGCAACGGTCTGCCCATGGGACAAAACAAATTGGTATTTGCCAAAATCAACAGCACTGTATATTTTGTGGCCATCAGTAGCAAATGACATGTAGAGAGGATGCTCTGTCTACTGCAGTTAATTTTATAGCACAGCATGTCTATCACCATGTTAGAATGCCTGCCATGAAAGGACAACATAAATAATGTACATAAAAAAAGTATCAGATAAAATGATTCAATACCAATATATTAAGAACATTCTAATACAGATATATATATATATACCCTAGCAGATGAGCCTGGCATTGCTTGGGCAAAAGTAATGATAGCAAAGATTGAGACTATTAGATTATAGCATATCTTACCCGTTTCACCGGGTACAAGAATTAAAATCAGCATATAACTGCCTCACTGGAAACCTTCCAAACTATATTTCAAACACAAATAACCTACAGATTGTCTGCATGAAATTATGGTAAATATGCATGTTCTCAATACTTACTTGCTGTTTTTGATAAGCAGTATCAGGTTGAATTTTCGATTCTAAAAGCAGAGAACCTAAATAAAATAAAATAGAAACATTTTAGAAAAACAAATTAATCATTATATAATGAACATTTCATTTAAAGACTATAATTGAAACTGCTTCCTACCACTTGTATAAATGATAAGGATGTTTTCATATAATAAAGCTTTCTAATATAAGAAAAGTAAGAGAAATGGGAAAATAGTCTCAAATAAAGACAGACTCTGCCATTATTTTTAAATTTAGTTAAGTTAATATTTCACATTATAAATGAAATACTAAAAACTAAATATCATTATTATTAGTTTTTAATATTTTCAACAATTCTTATTTTACACAGTGTTATAAATATTAAGAGAGATTATAGAAATCATTTAGATAATTTTCAAAATCAAATGCATATCCATGAAAATATAATTCAAAGTGTTTTATTTCATAATGTACCAAAATTTAGCATATGTGCTCCATTTGTTATCATATACATAGCTGCATTTTATACCTGTGATTTCAAGACATTCCAATGGTTACAAGACTAAACTAAAAACAGATAATAAGTGCAAGTTTATCATTCAGAATAGATTCAATTCAACTTCTTAAGATTATGACCAAAAAGAAAATAATGACAAAGATAATAAAAAGTAAAACCATAAACACTTTTTATGATGATATTTATGAATGTATGTAGTAAGGTCCAAAACTTCTAGACCTGAGTGAGAAAGAAGTATCAAATAAATAAAAGATGTACATTATTTTTCAATATAGCTTTCTTTTATACGTGGTAGGATCCAAAAGTTCAAGGACTGCAGTAATGTATGACAACAAAAGCATGTATTTGAAGTTACAGCGTATGAAATGGATTCTATCAAACCATTCCTGTGTGTTCAGGTTGGTTTCATCCATGTCACGCGATTAAACCGCAAGCGCTGTTGTTTTCTTTCAGAGACAGTTACCTTTGTTTTGCGATGTAATAAAATTGAAGTTTCAAGAACAGCGCTGCAACATTAAATTTTGTCAGCGTTTAGGTAAAACACGTACGCAGACTTTAAAATTGCTAAGAAAGGTGTACAGTGATTTTACCATGGAGAAATCAAAAGGTGTACAAATGGCATCAGCATTTTAAAGACGGTTGAGAATCCATCACAGACGATGAACGTTCGGGCTGAACTTTGACTTCACGGAATGAGGAAAATGTTGAGTTGGTCTCTCAATGTGTTCTCAAAGATTGTCGTCAAACCCTTGAAAAAATCGCTGCAGCTACTCACTTGTCAAAGACTAGTTGCCAGTGTATTTTAACGGAAGATCTTAAAATGCACCAAGCAAAGGGAAAGTCATCATGGAGGTGTCTTTTGATTCTGAAGGAATTGTTCATTCAGAATTTATTCCCGAAGGCAGAACAGTAAACAAGGAGCATTATCTAGACATTTTATGTCTAGATAATGCTCCTTGTTTACTGTTTAATTCCATTTTATGTTGTTCGATGGAATCCATTCATCGTAAACGGCTACAGATATGGCAAAGTGGAGACTGGTACCTTCTGCATGACAAAGCACCTACACATCAGTCCCAAATGGTCACACAGTTTCTCGCCAAAACTCAAATTAATGTGCTTCCACACCCTGCCTATTCACTGGACTTAGCCCCATGTGATTTTTATTTGTTTCCATAAATGAAAAAGCATTTGCAGGGACACCGTTTTGTGTCATCAGATGAGGTGAGAGCAGCATTGCAGGAGGCCTTACGGGGTTTCAAAACATGACTTCCAGAAGTTATATGAATGCTGGCAAAGTGTATCGTTGCCCAAGGTGATTACTTTGACTGTATGATGAATGAAAAAGTTTGGTAAAGGCACATTCTTTAATGGCAGTTTTCACATGAAAAGCAGTATAAATGAGTGCATTGTCACATGCCTTTTGAAAGTTTGCCCCTCTTTTTCTATTTTATGGCATTCCTGGAGTTTTATCATCAGATTGGCATAATACGGTATTCAGCATTCACCATAGAATTTCTCTTGTTAAAGTTGATGAATAATAACATGTCACCACAATCCTAGAAAATTGCCACAACGTTTTTTAACTACAACACTTTCAGCTTCTTTGGAGGAGATTCCCATCAATTCTCTTTTGGGCAGAGGATCATAGTATAGAATCATGGTCTCATCCCTAGTGATGATGAACTGCAGAACTCTAAAAATTGTCAAGCGCAGTTGACCCATGGCTGCTTATGAATTGTGGAAAGAATTTTGGGTACCAACATGGACTGACCTTGTTCATTAACAAATGTTCATGAAGAATTCAAAGAACCATTGTTTTCGACAAGTTCAATCTTGCAGAAATTTCTCTCATCTTCAGACATTGATTGGAAAGCACTTTATCCTCAGACAAGTGTGATGCTTTCTTCAGTAATTGCTGTGGCTGGGCAGCAGCTGCATGGGTCATCATTGAGAAACTTCCAAATTTAAAAAGTTTTGCCCATTGTTTTACCATCACATAGAATGGAGAAGCATTGCCACATACATTATGATGTTAGTGACCTTCCAATAGTGTCCAACCTGTTTTTGTCAAGAACTTTATCACTGTACGATACCCAAAATTCAACACAGTGTATACAGGTTAAGCCATGTTATCTGACATGCAAGAACAAGAACATAAAAATGCAACCAAGGGCACTTGTATCTCAAATGTTAAGTTCCACAATACTGCCATTCACATTTTTCTGCACATGTGCAAAGTAGGTCAGGCCCAGAACTTTTGGACCTTACACATATATGAGTCAAGGAGAAATCACAGATAAGAAATTAAACTAAATTTTTAATTAACACAAAAAACAAAATAACAGCAATAAATTGTGGAGCAAACTCAAAATAACAGAAGTCTACTATTAATAAATATGTATATTTCTCAAAACATTAAAATATAAAATAAACTGTTTAGAAATACAACATGGAAAGCTTAAAACTCTGACAAAATAGAATGTAAGAGATTCTGATTATTTATTTCATCTTTAAAAATGAATTATTTCATACAGATAGTTCACTAAGTCTATACAATAAAGCTATAGTTATTTCATTTTCATAAATCTTAATTTCAATTATATTATGCCTCATTTCATTTAATCTACCTTAATAATTTTATGTTTTCTAATTATTCCTATTACCACAATAACAATTCTTCTTATGATTTTATCATATTAAGGTAATGTTTTATTTTTTTCTTTTTAAGTTCCAGATTATAAGTAAATATTTAAATATATACAAATCTTTAAATATCCATTTTTCACTCCAATTACAGCAATTGAATTTTTTTCCTGTACATATCAAAATCATGTCAAATATTCTGTAACAAGTAACAATCAATTTCAGTAATTCATATGCAAAACAGAATTGAGTAGTTACACAACTGTAAACCTCACTCTTCAGAAAACTCAACATGAAGAAATAGAGAAATTTAGATCTAAATCTTTTGATGGTTTCTTGAATTTTATTGAATGATGTACTGCTTAGCTTTCCAATATCATCATCTGATTGTAGATATATAATGGCATACTAGCTTATTGAAAAACATACAATGTGTCTTTAATGACTAAATATTAATTATAATTCCAGCATGTATTATGTTTGTTATTTCAATGCAAATACTTAACAGGAATTGATACAATTGAAATAAACATAAAAAACACAAATGTTACTTCAAGTATTTTTGAGTATAATCTCATCATCATAATATTCAATAACATTGAAAGCATACATAGTTTTTTCATGTTTATTATTTCAATTGTATTATAATAACTCCTATAAGCACATTCATTAAAATTTTATTTTAGTAGAGTTCTCTTTTCCAACATGTCTTTATAAGCAATTCCAGTAATTATTGTTTCTGCAAAAATGGGTGACCAATAAATTTTAATCACAGATCAAAATATAAATAGCAAGATAAAAATCATTTCTTGCAAATGAGTGGAATAAAACCTTTTCATTATGCTTTTTTAAAATAGTACAGATGTGGTTGTGGTACATGCCAGTATTCTATAATATATTTTTGTAAATGACACTTCATGTGTTAATTAAAGAAGTAAAATCATTACAATGTAAAAACTATTGTAATGTTAATTAATATACCAGAATAAGCATATGAAATAAAAAAAATTAATTCAAAAATGTCAACTAATTAAAAAAATGTAATGAAAATATTTAGTTTAAAAATAATGAAACCAAATGTTGTTATACAAAAAATAAAAGTTAATTCCATGCATTCATCATGCTACCAATAATCAGCAGGATTTTTTATACTGGTGCTATTATTAATCTATAATATAAAGAAATTTTTAATTAAATTTTTACTTTAAACTTTGTTACTATCAACATAATTGTAATTTTACATTTCATTAACGAATGATATTTTAGAATAATCTGAGTGATTTAAAAAAAGATAAATAAAACAAACATTTATAACTATAAAATGAAAATATTTTTTAAAGTACCATAATTTCATGAGGATAACTCATGAATTACTTGTGTTTGAAAGATAATTTGATAGGAATGCAAATTATATGTCAATTTAAAATTTCAATCATTAGTTTAAAAAACATTAATGATTAGTTAAAGTCTGACAGGATGGGGTGATGAGTGGGATGCTAATAACCAACGTGACTGGCATAACTTTAAATGGCTCCAGTATGAATAATCTATAATCTTAATTTATTTGAGTTTCCCTCAATGTTACACCTTGTTTTTAACAATCCATCATGATTTTATTCATAAATATAAACTTTTCAATATACAGTATTGTGAATTTTAATCTTTGACTACCCAATATGGGATATCAAAGCATGCTTCAGAACTACAATAGAAGTAATTTTTTTTCTCAAAAGATGACAAAAACAGACATTTCTTACAATATTGTTGATTGGATATCTTATTTTGACGTCTTTCCAAATGTCAATAGCTTACCTCCTACTGGTATTTAAACAATGATAAAGTTTATTTTGATTATTATTACTTGTTATACCATTTTTTATTACATATTCTTGAATAAAATTAAATAATACATCAATATTTTTAGACAGAGTAAGTTTTTTTAAATCTCATATTTGATAACAATCACCACATGGAAGTTTAAATGGCATTGGTCACATGACTTGTTAAGTTTGTTTATCTATTTATCACTTATTTTATATTGTTTATCTTAGTAATCTTTTACTAGATTTTTCATCTCAAATTTTGTACCAGTTGCAACATCAAAAGTGATAGTCATATGGTCTCTTGCCATTCTGTTATCTGTAAATTATTTGTTTATCTACATACTTCAATTCTAATAAATTTTTTTTTTTACTTTTACATTTTTGTGTATATATTGTCTACTTGGACCTTGTTTATTAATACGACTTTTATATTGATGAAGTTTCTGATTAGCAAAGAGAGGAGATTTTTTACTAAGATTTCCTCTTTTTGATAATCAGAAACTTCACCGGTATAATAAATCCTATTAATAAACAAAGCCCAGTAGACAATATATATCAATACATAGAAATGTAAAACAGTGAAGACAAAAAGGCAAAAAAGTGAATCTTTATAATTTTGTTAAAAGTTTATTTATTTTCAACAGAAAATTCTGTCATACATGATCAGATCCAATGTATGATATTGCATACCTCTATCAGATTATAGTCTCTGGCTGGGCTGCAAATAGAGCAACACACAAGAGTATTTTTGGTTTATAAAGAAAATATTCTGACAACACAAGAGAAATTGTATTTTAAGTCATTAGTTGATATAATGTTTAGTAATTGGCCTCAGAAGCATAAAAACAAAATGCCATTTTTCACACAAAGTGAAATAAAAATTTTTTTAAAATAATGTTATGTGCAAAATGAAAAATAAAAGCAAAATTTGGCAATGTTTGTTTTTAAAATCAATTGAAAGTTTTTACGTATTTTGAAGAAATTCTGGAAATATAAATATAAACAAAACACAGAGTTTGTTTAGGTTAGCATGTGGCATAGTGTCATACAGCCATGAGTGTTGAAAGGATTACACAAAAACTACTTTTAATTTCAATTTTAATATTGATAATAAAAAATTAAACAGAAAATAAACAGGATAAAGTGTATTTACTTATTTTTATACTTATTTTATATATCTGTTTAAACAATAAAGCAAAAAATAATGTTATTTTGCTTTATTTTGATTTTGTTAATTATTACTTTGAATTAAATTTAATTCAAAAATTAATTATTAGTTAATGTTAGTATAAAATAGCAGTCTAACTGCCTATCTTTATAAAAAAAAATTATTTTTTTATTAATTATTAATAGTTAGACAAACTATATTCCAAATAATCAAAAATCAATATGATTATTATAGAATATTTGGGCTTGGTTTTTTTATGTATATCTACAATGATTTGTTAACAGAAATGAAACAGAAAAAGCAATATTTTGATGTTTGAGATGAAAACTTCTATACTGCATACTTGTAATTATCTTGCTTTCAATGGTACTCTGGAGATAGAGGGTATGTAGTGGGGTAGGTACATGAATCCATAATAGTTGAATGCCAGTTTTAATTAAAATTAATTGCTGGAAAGTGCATAAAGTGTATTCAGTCTCTTTATATAGTAGGTATATGAAAGTTTTGTTTTTGTTCTTGCAATTTTCTAAAGGGTACATTCCATCCTAGGTTATCCACACAAAATTATGGTACATCAAAATATAGTTTTATTAAATTATTATACAGAATGTACATACCATCTGATTCTGCTCTTACTAATAAAGACATTCCTTTGAGTCGCTCAACATAAGATGAAGACACATGACCAGTACCTCTATCATCCCATTGACGATCAGCATTCAATGCATATAATTTAACACGTCTTCTTGTGTCTGCCATAATTACCTCATATCATAATCTCTATGATATTTGCATTTTGTATTAAACTGGCTTTTGAATGATTATCATGGCACAGTTCAATTTCATTCATGCTGAAATAAATACAAAAATATTTAATTTTGTTATTAATACCAAGAATCCATTTATTTTCATCAACAATTTATCATACATGATTAAAAATCAGTCAGAAATTATT
Organism: Centruroides sculpturatus; assembly: GCF_000671375.1. Taxonomy (NCBI): domain Eukaryota; kingdom Metazoa; phylum Arthropoda; class Arachnida; order Scorpiones; family Buthidae; genus Centruroides; species Centruroides sculpturatus. The sequence continues at coordinate 207,067 of NW_019385163.1, read as the reverse complement.
CAAGTAACATTAATCAAAGGTAATAATTATAGTTAAAATGTTGACACTAAAAGTAAAACATGAAATATAATACACGATCACAAATCTTCATTACAACTCCAGAAATAATTTGATTTTTTATCTGTTTAATTTTTTTAACTTTCTAAACTATATGTAAGTTTTTATATTTACTGAATTTAAAATTCTGAATTTTCCACAAAAAACAAAACAAAATTATGCAATGGCAATATTCATCTTAAATCAAGAATAAATATTTTTATTACATAGAACTATATATAATTAACTTCCATAAAATAAAAACAAACTGATATTTTTAAAAATCTCACTCTAAATGCAAATTTGCTTGTATTAATTTTTTCAATAATAATACAGTGGGTGATCGGTTAACAAACATAATCCGTTCCAAAACTTTGTTTGTTAACCGATTGTCGATTTACCATAGGTTTTTATGGGAATTTGATTAATTCATTCCAGAGACTCCAAAAAATAAAAAATATATACTTTTTACTATGTTTATTTATATGTAATAGTAAAAATACACATATATGCAGTCTTGTATTTTTATTAGTCATGTTTTTTCCGTTTGTGGGGGTTAAAGAATCTGTCCAATGTCGATTGCTTTTCTCTTTTCTTCAGGATTTTTCAGTAGTAATAGTATTGTAATTGTAGAGATTCCCAACCTCATTAACCTTATTCCGGTTTGAATGCCATTTGGTGATCGTTGTTCTGACATCCCTGCAGTTGTAAACAAAAAGCTAGAATTACAAGGAAGTTTCAAAATTCAGAGTAATACTATCCAATCGGTATCGGGTTGATGTTGACGTCTCCCGCGATCCGAAAGGTTTTGAATTGTTACCTGAAGACAAAGGAAAATCAATCGGTATTTGTTATTTTCCGCCACTTCTTTTTATGCTTGTTCAGTAAAGTGTTCATTATATGAATTTATGTTCGTTGTCCAATCATAAAAAGCCTTCACAAAAGTGTTCGTTATCCGATCACCCATTGTATTTCAAAATCTATTTAGTAAAACATGAAAACATTCCATCTTTATCACAATAATACAATTTTTATTTTATTACTATATTCTCATTAAATCATTACATTAAGCATTAAAACAGTGAGATAAAAGATCTTTGCTATCAAAATTCGAAGTTTGGACTATTTACAAAAAGTCAAAATAACTTTTGAGTCCATCTTTATCCTTCTAACACTACCACAGAAGTAACAGTCTTAAAAAATTTTGATCTTTGCTATATTTTACATGCAAACACTCAACTTTATTTTACTCAAAGCTTTCTTACAAACATCATTACAAAGCAATCTGATAAACACAATTTCTATAATTATCTTTCAGAGAATTAAATATTTAAGAATGCAAACTGAGTAAGAACAATTCATTCTGTAATTAAAAATTTATGATCAACGTATATGCTGAATGAAGTCAAATTCATCAACAACTTTACTTGAATTAGCTTATTTCTAACAAAGTAGATGTGAGAACCAAGGGGGTAGAGCGCCGAGCTTCTCCCCACAGGTTGAACAAGAATACCACATTTAATAAACAACTATAAAATTATACATATCAAAGGCAAAAGCAAAAAGCTACACAGACAGAAATAATCAGAAATCCTATTCTAGGTCGCGACAATGATTCGTCTTTCCAATGAAATGTCTAAGTTCTATTCTCGAAGTTAAACCAAGAGATGAGAGCGACCTCTCTAAGAGGGACTTCTGGGGGGGTATACAAACAGATTAGATTTCAAAAAAAAAAAAAAAAAAAATACTTCTAAGTCTGGTATACGATGTCGTTGGGACTATCGTGGACCTGGGAGGTGGTCATCTGGTTATCTTGGGATAGAGATGGCTATTATGGCAAGGTGGTGATGGACAGAGTGGCGGTATGGGTCTGTTGACTCCTGTTGATGTCCACTGCTGATGTTCGTCCAGAGGACTGTGTCCAAACCCTTTTTATACAAGTCCCTAAGGGGCTGACTAATACAAAATCTGATGCAACCTCATCTAAGGTTGACTTGCGTCCAGGATGTGTTTATGTTACTTGTCACAACTCAAAACATTTCTATAGATTTATTACTTCTTCTATCTGGTATTGTCACTTCTTCCATCTCATAAATTTGATAACAGTTACTCATCTTTACCACAACACCGGAGAATAGTAATATAATTACCTCTTTCTAACCTGTTACCGGTGTGTCTACTAACTCTTAACGATCCAAAACGAACCAAAACTAACGTTTTCGAACCCTTAAACGGTTCTTCTTCAGGTTTTTTCGAATCTCTGATGGAAAATGCAGCTCGTAAAAACTTTAAATTCGAAATATGTAAGTTCGAATGCACGTTTCCCGTTTCCGTCATTGTATGTCATGCGCAGTTGACTCCAAACGGGCTATCATAAATTACTATTCATAAACGCTAGCCACGCTGTTGATAACGTAATCTCTTCTTTATAATTGATGCATTGATTATCCGAATTTAAGAAAGCAAGAATTATCCGCACCGCACGGCACGTACACCATATCAGATGGCTAGAGGCGGCCAGCATATACTTGGCTAACCTTAAGGATAATCAATGCATCAATTATAAAGAAGAGATTACGTTATCAACAGCGTGGCTAGCGTTCATGAATAGTAATTTATGATAGCCCGCTTGGAGTCGACTGCGCATGACATACAACGACGGAAACGGGAAACGTGCATTCGAACTTACATATTTCGAATTTAAAGTTTTTACGAGCTGCATTTTCCATCAGAGATTCGAAAAAACCTGAAGAAGAACCGTTTAAGGGTTCGAAAACGTTAGTTTTGGTTCGTTTTGGATCGTTAAGAGTTAGTAGACACACCGGTAACAGGTTAGAAAGAGGTAATTATATTGATAACAGTTGTCAAACTAATGGAATTAATTGCTAGAGATGACTAAGGTCAGAGTTAGTCTTGCATCTTAGTAATAATTGTTCCTTATATGGTCAGTGTTTTCATTTGTAACATCGTATGACATAGGAAGCATGTGGGTTGTTTTTTTCTTCTCATTAAAAAGGTTCAAAAGGTCACCTCTCAAAGTGATGTAAAAATGGAAGGAAAAGGGGAAATAACGAGGAAAAAAAATTTATCGAAGCTCCAAAAATCCAGCACGAAAGAGCTCTAATTCTCACACAGAGAACTACAATAATTTTGATCACACACATTTTCCATTCCTATTGAATAATATAGAATTTTTGCATCATTCAAAAGTAATACAGAACGTTAAAATAGACAACAAAATACAAAAAGCTAATACCAAGGTGTCATATAAAGTTTAAATTTTATGTTAATTAATATAAATGTATCCAAATTAGAAATTTTTAAAAACATTCTGTCAATAAACTATATCTATGGCAAACAAATTAAAAAACAACAGGATTGCTCAAGCTGATCTGATAGCATGCTCCACAAAAGCAAATCAAATACAGTAGAGCATCGATTATCCGTCACATCAGTTAACTGACCGCGTTCTAGTCGGCAAATTCAAATGTCCACTAGTGATGCGGCGCTAAAATATTTGACTATTTCTTGGCTACTTTAATGTTATTTTTGTTAAATTTTTGATGTTTTAGCTGGCAATGTGGCTTGACCATGAAAGGGATGCCAGTATTTAAACAAGGCTTAATTTTCTAATTATGAGTGGTTGTTTGTTTTTGTGAGCAATAAAATAATTTAAAAATAATTTTTAACAATACAATAGCCACGATCATTATTTAAAAAAAATTTTGTTAGGCTTAACATCGATGAAAATTCAACGCAAAGTAGGTTAATAGCGATATACTATCAATAATATAATAATTACATGGGATATACTAATATACTATAAAAATAATGTATTTTTACATACTTTTTGGTTATCTGACCAACCCCAGACCCCAATTGAGTCGGATAATCGATGCTCTACTGTATTAATTTTATTTAAAATAAATTTTATAAATTCTTGGAATCAAATAGTTGTTCAGATTTTTTTCACTGATTATACAGTAAGGGATATGATTTATAGATTTCAGAGGAACCAGGCAGCTTTTACTATAGGTTATAGTGACCGTAAACAAAAATGTTCAGTTCCCTTTTGTGCATGTGCAATAAATAGATTGAATGGAGCATGCATGTGCACATGCACAATGAATGGATTGAATGGATCACAATCATAATCTCGAATATATAATGTCTAACAGACACACAAAAGTCCTAACATAAGCACTTCAATAGTGGAGCATGTTAAAAAAGCATTTAAATAATTTTTTTGAATAAATATCTAAAAAACAATATAACCTGTAAATCTTGAATTTAAAGGCACCGAAAATGAAGTTTAATTTTTTGAGAGTTCTATATATGCAGGTGTATGAAAATTAGAAATATTTTTATTCCTATGAAATTATATTTTATGTATGAATAAATTATATTGCACTAATTTAAATGTTTAATCTATAGTGTTAATAAAATTAAAAAATAATACAAAAAAAACCATTATTTCTTTTCTTGTAATTTGAATGGCTAATTACAGTAAAAGAACACAAGGCAGTTTAAAGACTTAGATACAATAATTCTTCTTGGTTTGAACATGAACAACGAAGCAGAAAATATAAAAATTAAAGAATATTATGCAATTGTTAAAAATATAAATAGCATTAATTTAAATACAAGTATATAATTTAATTTAAATACAGGTATATGACTCACAAGCAGAGTGCTGGGATAGTTTAGTCTGTATAAACAAGCAAAGTGTTTCTTAAAGAATATTGCTGATATTATGAAAATTATAGAAGATAAATAAAATTGCCAAATTAAAAACATAATTGTATAATTAAGTTTGATGATTTAATTACTTGTCACAACTGAAGCAAACCATTTAGGGCTAAAATGCATACTGTATTGACAAATAATTTAATAAATGATTTTTATTGGTGAAATAGCACAGTGTTTTTCAACCTTCTTCAATAAGCGACCCCTTTAAGTTAAAAAATTCTGGCGATCCCCCAAGGCCATATTAAAACTATGTCAGTGATTTTAAAAACTACGTATTTAAGTTTCTTTCTATTGAGACCTAAATATCGATCAAAAAACCAATTGTACTGTAAAATAAACAGTCACAACCTTCTCACTGAGATTGTAGGGTTTTTTTTATTGTAATGTAGGACCTACAAACACTTGTCTTTTTCTTTTACCCGCGACACTGAAATAGCATATCATTATTTACCTGCACCCATACATATTAGAAAACATTAAATGAAATAGGAACCAAAACGGTTACCCGATTAATATGATCAGTATTAAATTAGTGAAACTAAAAATCTCCAGTAAAAATGAGATAGCAATTAATAATTCAGGCCAATATTAAAAATACTTATAGAATAATTTCAGAAAACTTATACTATTTGTTTTCAACACTATATTTTGCTAAGAAGCTTCAACTTCTTGTACAAAGCCAGTTTTGTTAACAGTCAATGTATTTTTAGGACTGATCTTTTAGTTCAAAAAGTTTTCCTGTTTTTACAATCCTCTTCCCTATATGTTCTTTTCCTGCTACCTGAGATTTTCATTTCATCATTTGACAAATGAACTTTATGACATTATGTGTTACAATGTATTTATAAAACAATTTATGATACACTAAAGTTATGAATGACTTTTTCCAACAATAAAGTCATTCCTCCTGTCATCCTATGTTTTTGTATTCACTTGTCATGGATGTCAATTATTGAAAAACTGAAAACTAGAATGCAAAATGCAATGCAAATACCACGAGTAATTTTTACAGATTTCACACTGCCCAATCTTTCTATGGGGTAGTCCCAGAAGTACCCGACCAAACAAAGAAGACACAAAAAATTTGAGAAACATCTTTATTTCTCAACATAGTCTGTTTTTAGCTCAATACACATTTCCCAGCAACGTTTGATACCCTGTTTATAGTGATAACTGTCGAGCATCTCAAAAAAAAAGCCATCACCCCCCAGACTCTACCTTTTCATTGTTGGCAAATCTTTTACCATCAAGCCATTTTTTTAAGTTTGAAAAGAGAAAATAATCCAAGGAAGCAATTCAAACCTTAACTCGCTGATTTTGGCCACCGAAATAATGGATGTGGGAACTGGTGCACTGTCTTGACGAAACAACACTCTTTTTTGCCAAATGCGCCCTTTTTTTTATTTCATTACTAAAGCACTGCAATAAGTTTGCATAATACTCACCATTGATTGTTTTTCCTTTTCGAATATAATCAATGAAAATTATCCCACGTGCACCCCAAAAACTGATGCCACGACCTTGCCAGCAGATGTAACTGTCTTTGCCTTCTTTGGAGCTGATTCTCCCCTTTCAGTCCATTGTTTCAACTGTTTTTTCATCTCAGGCGTGAAGTGATGGACCCATGTTTCATCCATGGTTATGAATTGACGCAAAAACTTGACTTTATTTCTGCGAAACATTGCCAAACACTCGATTGAAACATCCTCATAATGCTGTTTTTGCTCCATTGTGAGCAAACATGGTACCCATCTTGCACACATCTTTCTGATGTCCAAACTTTCAGTCAAAATGTAATGTACAGCACTTTTTGGAATGCCTACCATGTCTGCTAGCTCTCACACTTTGAATCAACAGTCATCCAATACCATTTTGTGAATTTTTTTTCACCATTTCTGATGTGGTCACCTCATTTGGTCGACCACTGCAATATTTGTCTTGGCAGCTCATACGGCTTCGTTTAAACTCGGCCACTTAATATTTTATTGTTGTAAATGAGGGAGCAGACTCTCCCAGAGTAGAATCTAGTTCAGCTTTAATGTTGCTTGGTCTGAGACCCTTCAAATGAAAGTATTGTATCATATAACAACGATAAATTTTTTCCATGTTTACAAATTAACTGAGATCATTCACTATTGATGGCTGTCAAACAAATACTAAACAATGTAGTGTTTTCAAACTTCAACTTTATAAGGTTGGTACTTTCAACCACAGTAATTATTTCAAAACTACTGCCATCTATACATCAGGTCGGGTACTTCTGGGATGTCCCTCGTATATTGTCTTGTCTTTATTTTGTTGCTATTGTTTTTTGTGATGGAACTTACTACTTATGGAAACATTAAATTTTTAATTTTTTTAACCCATAAAAATTCCACTAAATGCTTTACTATCCACTAACTTGTCCCAATAAAACTGTTTTCCATCAGAATTTCCACTAAATCTAATGGGTTTTCCACCTGTAAACAAAAGATAATTGCCTAGTAAAGTAGCTTGAAATGGACTGTCAGTGGCCATCCAGCCACATTTAAAGCCACTTTACTGGAAAATGCATTAAAAAGATTCACAGAACTTATTAGGTTGATCAGCATCTGTTGATCAACCTAATCTGCTGAGTTTGACTAGTTTGACTTAAAGAAAAGACAAAGTTCAGAAACAAGAAATTTTGTTCGACTAGAAGTAAAAAATAAATTATACAGAAGGATGTTTCAGTCTTTTGGGAACATTCTTAATAGCTATTAGTTACTCAGGAAAACTCCTTTCACCATCTGTCATGTATTATCTGCTTCCCTTTGTTTCTGGCTATTTTCCAACATCAAATTTTCCACTGCAACCAGGTTCTTCTTCTTAGAGAATTTTGGTTTAGTTTCTCCCATTCATCATAGCAAGTTTTCAAAAATCTAATGTTCAGGACAAACAATTTCCAATGACCCTTTTTTTAGTGGCCCAAATGCAAAGAAATCCATGAATATGACCGTGACCTTGGCTGATTTAACAGGTACATCAGAATAGGGTTTTGACTTTATACTAGCTTCTTCCACCATCATCATCTGAAATATCAAAATTGAACATAAGGTATGACTCAATGCTTTGTCCTGATAAAACCATACCTTCAAAGTTTCTGTACCATACAACAGAATTTCATGCTTGAACATGGGTTCTAGTATTTTACTCTGATAGTAACTAGAGTTGACTTTGACCTTTGAACCAATTTTTCAGTTTTAGTTTGCAATTATAGCAGAAACCTGCAATGAGTATAAAACCTTTGAAGAAACTTTCCATGCCTTCACAAGACTAAAGCTGAAAAGTATTTTGAAAAGTGAAAAGTGGGAGAAACTAGGAATTGTTTTCTCCCACAACATCTTATTATACAAGCGATACATAGACGACATCATTATTTTGTGGAAAAACGATCCAGACATCACCCACTTTATTAATCAGATGAACGACAATCCATATGGCCTTACCATAGAGCTGGAGCAACTTAGTGATAAAGATGTACATTTTCTTGATTTGAGCATTGCGTTTGGTGGAGACACCTTGGAAACTTCTGTATACCGCAAAGCTTGTCACTTCCCAATGTATATCCCAGCGAACTCCTGTGACCCATTCAGATATAAAATGGCGGCCTTTAAAGCACTGGTTAAGAGGGCCCACACCCATTCTTCAACTCAGGAGGCATTAGTTCAAGAATTGAACTATCTACTTAACATCGCCGGTCAACAAGGATTCTATAACATTGTCCATAAATTAGCTCAACAATACAGCATCGGCCTACCACCGCCACAGAATGGGAATAAGGTACAACAAGACCAACCCATCACAACAGTCACATACAACCCCTTCCTCATATCCTTATACCAAAGAATCGCTAAAAAACAAGGATTACGACTGTCGTTCAGAAGATGTCTGTCTATGTTTAAGCTTTTGTGCAATGAAAAAGATAAACCTAAGGAGGATAAGCTGCCAGGGGTATACACTGTTCCCCTAGATTTGACAGACAACTGATCTACATTGGTGCTACTAAGCGTTCGATTGGTGTCTGATGGGCGGAACACAGAAGTGACATCATCCACAACAGGGGTACTACTTTGTTATCCATGTATGCTTCGGACCCTGAGATTTCGGTAGACTTTGATAACGCCAGATTCCTCATTACCACTACATTTATGGACCACCTCAAATGGTTGGAACAAATGGAGATCTGCAAGGCATACAACACTTCTGAACCTATTAACTCGAGGGATGAAATTACCCTATCCCTTGCATGGCAGGCCCTACTACAGAAAGAAGATACGCATTAATAATACGTTTCATAAATAGGGTTTAAACATCATGCATACGAATATGTAAACTGAACATTTTTTATTTTTTATTGAATTTATTTACGGAATTCAGGAATGCACATGATTCACATTAACGTTGAATTTTGATTTTTGAAATGTTGTTTGGAAGAATAATTTTTCGAATGTCGCAATTTACTGGTCTTCGTTCATATTTATTCTAAAGACGAATCGTTGCTTGAGAAAGGTCCTAGGGAAGGAACCGAAAACGTTTGCAGTTCATTTTACAATTATTTAATACCGGTTATTGGTTTTGTTAAGTGGTTATTTTTATATTTTCAAGTAACTTTCTTTTAAATCCACATTATCAATGATAAATGTTCAAGAAATGCATTGTGGTATCAAAAGTATGAAATGTAATGACATACAGAGATATAACATCTGTAAAATTACACTAAGTAGACTATTCATAAAATAATCTCCAAAATGCTTGCAAACATGTTCCACCATGAAACTGACTTATCCCAGAATAGCAGAGATACTAATGAAGTGCATGTAAAAATCATTAATTAAAGTTTTGAGAAGTATGTTTTCATTTTGATTTTATATTGGAAACATAACTGACACTGATCCAATACCAATATATCTGTGTATAAGAACATTCCCAATATATCATAATCAGTTGGTTTTAGAAACCAATACTCTGATCTTTTTCTATATGCATCTTTCGTATTTTTTTAGTACAGAAGGCATTTGAACACAGTGATAGACATATTGTGCACGTAAAACTAATCCATAGTAGACAGAGCATCATCTTCTCCACTCATGATTTACCACCAATAGCTAGCTAATGTAGCACCACTGGATAGAAATGTTGGAAACATATCTTAACAAATGGGACCAGGAGTCTCTATCAAATGCATGGAAGACACTATATAAGCAAACAACAGTTGCATGATTCTACAAATAGCTGAATATTTACATTTTCACATGTTTACACATTTTTAAAAATATATTGCTTTTAAATGTGTCCACACAGAGGTGTTAAAGCAGTTTGCAAAGATATCACAGTGATGTGTTTAATTAAATTTGAATATCATAAGTACATTACATGTTAACATGTTGGAAAACATCCATTTATTTCAATTTTAAATTTTAAAGACATTCTGCTAAATTTGTTGGATAATGATTTTATACTAGTTTTATAATTTTTATAATATTAATGAACATGAAGACAATTCCTTAAGGGGATTAAAAGTACTTATTCACACACAAACAAATGCTAGAACATTAAAGGCAAATTTTTATCTGTTCAAATATGTTTTCTTTATTTATTTTATGTGCATTGTTCGTTTTGTAACCCCACAAATATAAGAATAAATTCACTTTCATATTCTGGATTTTCAGTTTATACCCCCTTATATTAATTTATGAAAAATAAAATTATTCTGTAGGTTTTTAATTATTAATATAGTACAGTAATACCTCGACTTGTGCTACCCCGACTTACGTGAACCCAGAGTTACGCGATTTTCAAATCTCGTCAATTCATCTTTTGTTTGAGTGCCACACAACTCTTGATTACTCACTCCCCCCACACTATTGTTCAGCTTACATGTTCGGACGTGTCACGCAGAATCGACACATAGCTACAATTTATTTTGTGTTATTTATTTCTGTGTTTGTTATATCTATGGAGACTTGAGAGACTCTATGCGGTGATTTATTGTAACCGGAAACGAATCAAAAGACAAGATAAGATTAATGAGAACATTTATTAGCTTACATACATCCGACTTGGATTTTACACAAATTGCAAAATTATACCCCGACTTACGCGGTTATCGCTCGGTCCCACCTATCACATAAGTTCGGGGTATTACTATATTTTAAAATATTAGAAAAATAATGCTGTATTTGAAAAAACTGGATACTTAATTATATAACACTCACTAAATAAACAATTACTAGTTCATAACCAAACAGAAAAGTTATTTCTACGAACGAATTTTTCTGTTTGGAGCCATTTACACCTCTATTTATACATAACATAAGGAGTCATATCACCTCTATTTATACATAACCGCTCACATGACCCTTACTCTTACAAAGTCTCTGCTTTTTCAGCTTTGGTAAAAAGGGCACACACACACAAATTGTTCGGAGCAAAATGAAAAAGAAAACGAATTGTCGAAAATCAAGGCCCTTGCAATGCAACATGGATACCCGATCTCTTTGGTGAAGCATCTCATAAACCAATACATAAATAGGAGGGAGAGGAATATGCCACAAGACGAACAGATAAGGGTTATCACATACAACAAAACATTTTCTAATATATATAGAGAGATTGCAAGGACTACTAAAATACACCTAACATATTGACGCTCTCCTACAGTCTTCTCTCTTATCAGAAATGACAAAAACCGTATAGAAGATTCCAACTCTCCAGGGGTTTATGCGGTTCCTCTTCAAGATCACCGGGTTAATCATGCTTTAACATACATTGGAGCAACCATAAAAGGTCTCATCATGAGGATGAAAGAACACGAATACTCAATAAGAAAAAAGCTGACCATGACGCCCCTAGCGACATATGTGAATAATGAGGGCATTCATGTTGATCTACAAAACGCTAAATTGTTACACAAAGTATCGGATAAAGCACAACTCAAGTACCTCGAATCGCTGGAGATATATAAGGCAATTAAAAAAGGGGTCGGTATTAATTTCAAATAAACCGATATGCTTTCCGCAGCGTGGCGTGCCATATTTGAATTAGATCCCAATGATTGAAACGTGCATCAAAGATATTTTAAATTACAGAGGATATTTACGTCATGATCTACGTGAAATCAATTATATATTTGGATATGTTTTAAATATTTTACATATTTTCAATTTTAATGCAACGTATTCAAATTATGTAGTTAAACAGAATTTTCAAAAACATTCTATTCTACTAGCTGTTAGTTCGATATCGTCAATACCTGAGGATGTCTATTATTTACATACAGATGAAAACGTTCGTAGAAAGAATTTTTCTGTTTGGTTATGAACTGGTAATGGTTTATTTAATAAATGTTATATAATTAGAAAAATTAAATAATTAATTAAATCTATAATAATATATTTAATAATAAAAATGACAAACTTATTTAAAATCATTTAATTCTAACTGAGTACTATCCTATTAGTAGTTGGCACAAAAATTCTTAAAATTATTAAATTAATAATAAATTTCTCTATTAGATATGACATACCGAAATCTGACAACTTTCACTGCAGTTTTCTTTCATCTTAGTAAAATGTCTCATGTAAGTTATTTTCAAGTTCATTTAATTCAAAATTCTGGAGTATCAGGTATACTTCTGTTCATAAAAATGTGAATTTGACATCAAATTTCTATTAAACGTTAAAAAAGTTAATAATTTTATAGAAATTTATATAATCAGCCTTACTTGTTAAAGAGCAATATATAAAATCAAAAGACTCATCACAGATTTAAAATTTAAATTTAGGACAGATTGGATCCCTATTTCACTTAATGAATAAAATCTGATGATGAAAATTATAGATACTTCAAGCTTTGATAATGGAAGATCTTCTCAGCTGCAATTTATAAATTTATTAAAATTTTGTATTTGCTTAGTTTAAACAATTGTTTAATATTTATCTGTAAAACAACAAACTAAAAAAAGGGACTTTTTTTTTGCATTAAATATCATATATAACTTTGACATATCTTTATAGGTAAATAAATATAACAAAATAAACAGAATGCTATTTTTAAACAAAAAACTAAAAATTTTATTTAATTCACTTTTCAAGATTACAAATACAAAAAAACAAAAACCAAATATTACTTTATTTATTTCAGTTAAAAATAAATTTCAATTTTTAATATAGACACGAGAATCCGAACTTTAAAAATAAGTCGTCAATGTCATACTTATTCAATAATTGTTGTTATCTACTACCCGAGACAATCTCCAATTACACTTTCTCGACAACAAAAATGACGCATTCCCGTAACCTTCTGACCTCTTGGCCAGGCGATATTGTATTTATAGTATAATTAATGACTGAAGAGTCAGTCACTGTTTTAGTTTTCCCCAAGTCAAGAAGTTGCCACCCAAAGGATAATCATTGCCAGTTCCTCAACAGATACCCTGTGCCTCTGAAATGGATTATACTATTGACTCAGACCCAACTGCCTCCGAATTGGAATAACTTTGTTGTCAAAACACCAAATAATTCAAGATTTCATCGACACCAAATCTACTCCCGGAAAGGGACATTTTCCTTGCTGACTAGTTGAATATACATTGTCCAGAACTGTCCTGCATCAAGACTACAACCAGATCCTTCAACTACAGGTATTTATCGCCATGCAAACCCCAAGTAAACTCTCTCTCGCAACCCTTTTGTCTATAGGCCTTTTAAAGAAAATGACTAATGAAACTGTAAATTTTATCATGATTTTTTTTAAATTAAATTGTTATTAGTTGTTAAACTGGCATCCGAATGATTCTCTTCCAGTACGCTGTCTCTCAACCCATCTCCATCCATAATCCGATCAACCGCATATGCAGTAGCTCGTTTGAACTACATTCTAATCCAAATCAACACGCCATCTCAGCTTTCGTGTCAAACAAGACACAGTGGTGTCAGTCCTAACGAGGCACTAAAGAGGTCACATAGAATACTGATTATCATAAGAATAATAGTAATGAGAAGCAGACAGCTTTGCAATTAGCATATTAAATGGTCTTTTTTGATCCAACTGCAAAAATTTGACAATTTTATATTTGCTTGAATTTTGTTTTATTACTTAAAGATGAAAATTTCCTCCCTGACGTTGTCCATAGATCCAACCTCAAACACCTGAGCACAAATCACGCTCTTACCCAGATTTTAACAGCACATGGGAACTTCAAATGCTACCTGCACCGCTTCCTAAAAAAGGGTGACGGTCTCTGTGACTGTACCATCAAAGAAAAAGATGACCCATTCCATCTCATCTTTACCTGTCCAAAACACACCGTGCACCACCAACATCTGAAAGAAACTTTAACAAACAATGGTCACCACTGGCCCTGCCACCTCAGTGCCTTCATCAAAGACAAGGACACGTTTATGGCTTTCGTTAACTATGTTAACAAACTCCACCTCACGGACTACAACCCTCCAGCACCTAACATAGTCTTCTCTCCAGCTCCCTCACCCTCGAGCTCCTATGACTCGCTGACTCTTACCTGACTGTATCCGTCTACCTACTCCATTGCACCCAACTATTAAGGTGCCTCCCTGTTCATACTCCATCTGGCACCTTGTGTTATTCTTCTCTAGCTATTGGTCATGCTTATCAAAGGCACCATCTTTACTCTCTGTATCCTTCACGCGGTCTTTTAACCCTACACGCTATTCGTAATTTGTCCCCTCCGTACGGAAGGTTCGCGGCAAGTGCCCTTATTCTCTTCTTATCCCCTTCGCTCTTTTCCTTCCCATTCCCACCCACTCCCCATCCTATCTCCATCCCTCCCTCTCCCTTTCCTTCTGGCTATACTGTACCATCGAGTTAAGGCCTTTTCTTTACGTGCCAATTTACGTAATAATAGTTTATTGTATTTTCTCTTTCCTTCAACGCAAGAGATGCATTTTATCCTCTTCAGGAAAGATACATCATTTCTGACTTCAATGAATTTAAAAAAAGTAATATATACTTAAAGATGATTCATACACGAAGCATACAAAAATTCAAATTCATTTGAGCACTGCTTGAATTTTCTGTATATTTTATATTAAAATAACCACAAATCTCCTGTAAAAAAAAAAACTAATTATAAAGTGCTTTAAAAGTAAATATTACATTACAAACTTGCAAGCCAAAGGAGTCTACAGAGAGGGGTAAACAGGGCACTTATCCTCTCCTGGGATGAAGTAAAAATTCCACAAATTATAATCATAAAATTGATTGAGATATGTAACCTTACACCCTTGTCCAATGAGACTATATTCTATAATCTACTTGTGAGAAAAAAAACCTCAAAAAATTACTTATATCAATTATTCATTTGTCTCCAAGTTTTGCTCCCCACTGGAAAATGTTCTGCTGATGCCCATGTTGCAAGCAATGATTAATTGCATATGATATTTCTTCTTTAAATATAAAAATTCTCCACGTTATTTTGTTATTTTTTGAATTTGCTTTTTTGCATAACCAATTTATTCAGTTGCTTACGAAGATGATAGTTGTTGTAATTTTTATGTTCAAATTAACTTGTCTGAAGACAAACACAGATTCAAAAACATTTGTAAGTTTGTTACATAACATTTGCTTTACTAAGACATTTTATAATTGGCTATATGATTTAAGTTAGAATTCTGTTTATAATTTCTGAAGAGGTACCTAAGAAATCCAGAAGTAACTAAAAATTTATTTTGATCCCATGTTTTAAGTATTTTAAATCTGATAAAGCAGTATTTTTTATATTTTTCAAGTATTTATGAGAGAAGGTTTTATCAGATTATACGGTAAGAAAGTTTAGAAAAAAAAAAGGCTCACAAACGAATAAGTATTAGTGATATGCAAATTTTTCCTTAATTCCATTAAGCATTTACATTTAAGTCTTTTTAAATATTTGACATTTTATTATAAAACCTGTCAACTAAATACTAATTTCAAAATATTAAATATGAAAAATATTGTTAAATGCTTATAAAATAAAAAAAATTATTCTTGTACAGTTAAATAACAAGTGAGACTTTACTTCATTCAAAATATTTTTTGGATCCTTCTATAAACCAGTTTTAGTAAATGTTTTATTTGCTTAGCTAATTTTTTATATTAAATTTATACACACACAAATTTGATAAAAATTAGCAAAGCAAATACATTCACTAACAGGATTCTCATTTTCAAAACTTATCTCAGGTTATTTTTCATATAGGAAAATATGATATATGTATATATTTCCCTATATAAAAATAACCTGAGATAAATTTAAATCAAAGTGCAACCCTGAAATTATTTACATTTATAATTAAGAGAGTTTTATCAGTTTTATTGTTTAAAACAATGTATATAATAAATAACTCAGAAGTAAGAGACTCCAAAACTTTTAAAAGCACAGTACAATCTTGATAATCTGTTTTCTAGTTCTACACAAAGTAATCCATCACTAGTCAGCTCTCAGGTATTACTGGCACTGTTTGCCAAGTTGCAGACAAATTTGTTAGGTCTGTTATCTTCTTTTTCTCTTATATTTTGTGTAAATACAGATGATTAAGATAAACATATAATATAGCTTCAAGTCAAACAACAACACACTATTACAAACTTGTGCTGACATCCTTTTATTGACACAGTATGTTACTGATATTCTAATTGGGATGCAAGAGCACCTAGACAATGCACTCAAAAGTGTCATAAACTGTATACAATTTGATAATCATTCTGTGAACAGATTTTTGAAAAATGTCTTGATAATAAAAAATATACAGCCACAAAAAAATTTGAGAAAATTGAGTATTAACTCAAAACTAACTTGACGTCAAAATTTTTATCCCTTAAATTTCAATCTAATGATGCTTTACTTTAATACATAAATAAAAAAAATCAGTTTTCCAAACTTTCCCACCAAAACTGCTGTACCTCTCACTAAATTTAGTGAAAATTCACCAAGCACCATGCTCAGAAGATAATTGAAAATTATTTTAAAAGGATTGACAATTAATTTGAGAATACTAAAATATCCCCCCAAAATGTGCCTGTAAACCTTACAGGTATAGAAACTGCTGTCAAGCAAACATAGATCAATCACTTTCAAATTATTACCATTTTATCTTAGATGTACACAAAACACAATAAAGTATGATACCTTAGAAACATAACCAAAATGATCGCCTTAAGTAATCAGGCTATAATCACTAATTTAATTATTAATACTAAGTATTACGTACCTCCGAAACCTTTAACCGATGTGAATAAATTTAACAATTCTAACATTTTCGGACCCCTCCTGGGTCCATCTTCAAGTAAAACCGTCAAATCAACCATTCGTTTCGAAAGAATTTTTCAAAACATCGAATGATAGAACGGCATCACGGATAATACAAACCTCTGTGTATCGCAAACCATCAGACCATCCGACATATATTACGGAGGACTCTTGTGACCATATCCAATATAAGATGGCGGCGTTTAGAGCCCTCGTTAAAAGAGCCTACTCACACTCATCTACGCCAGAGGCTTTGAAACACGAACTACAATTCCTGTGTGAAGTGGCTAAGCATCATGGCTACCACAGCATCGTACAAAGAATGTCACGAAAGTTCAGTGGAATGGTGCACCCTTCTGAAAGGGATAATTCGGTAAATGGCAACCGGATTGTGGATAAACGGAGGGTACCTGTTTCTTACAACCCAGTATTAAAATCTTTATATAGTAAAATCGCTCGACAACGTAGTATAACACTATCCTACAGAAGATGCCCTTCTATATTTGATATGCTGCGCAATGGAAAGGACAAATCTGAGGATGAAAGATTGCCAGGCGTATATAAAATACCACTTAGGGACCACCGTTTTGACAGGGACTTAATATACATAGGCTCAACGAAACGAGCAGTTGGGATCAGGTGGAAGGAACACATCCGTGACATTCGACTTAATAAATGTTCCACATCCTTATCCACTTACGCGTCTGATCCAGAGATCGTAGCAGACTTCTCAAATGCCAAGTTAATCACCACCACCCCATATGCAGAACATATCAAGTGGTTAGAGCAGATAGAGATATACAGGGCATACAAAGATTCATCACCCATTAATTCCAGGGATAAAATCTCTCTATCTATGGCTTGGCAAGCCCTAATGCAACAAGAAGATTAAGGAAGTCGTAAACTTAAGCAAGGAGGATGAAAGGGTAGACAGTATGCATATAATGTGTTTATTTGCATAACATCAAAGATCTTACAACAGTAAATACATAAAAAATAAAAAATATTTTCAATTGCATCCGCTATGACGTGGAAACTTTTACATTCGGGAATATGGAACACGTGATGCCGTTTTATCGTTCGATGTTTTGAAAAATTCTTTCGAAACGAATGGTTGATTTGACGATTTTACCTGAAGATGGACCCAGGAGGGGTCTGAAAACGTTAGGATTGTTAAATTTATTCACATCGGTTAAAGGTTTCGGAGGTACGTAATATTTAGTAAACTCCGGTGTGTAGTTGCACGTTATTATTAATACTAAGTAATTTGCTACTAGAGGTAGACATTAGGCGCCATCTCTTATCTAAATTAATAATTATACTTTTAATGTCCGATTATTTAAGGCAATTGTTTGGTTATGTTTTTATATACATATCGGGTTTTGTGATGTTTGATATAAGTATGATACCTTCATTCAATACCTATGTATTACATTCATAATTATTTCCCTATGGAAAACTGAGATTAATGATGTCAAGTAATCATTATGACGTCAAAAAAACTGTAACTGTATATATATATGGTAAAATATTTAGATTTTCAAATGCACTTAGTGGTGCTTTCTTTACAGATTTATTTCATTAATAATTATTTCAAAGTTTATTTCATTATATACAGTTTGAAGGAATTATGATCACATTATATACACTTTAAAGCAATAGTGAAAGGAATTTTGATAGAATAGTTGAGAAACTTTCTTGCAATATAGTACAGTATATAGTTGCAATGAATGCTGCTTTTCTCTATTTAGCTACAAGTTTGGTTAGTGTTTTATTGGTTGAAGAAAGTCAGATATAAAAACTATTGACAAACCATTTCTGTTACAGTATGTAAAATTTTTTTTATTAATATCTAATACAGGTATATACTGCACTTATTATTGTATTAATAAAATACAATACTGTACCTCTAATCAAACCTATTATTGTCTACTGTATAGGAACCTCTGTATCTCAAATTTTTTTCTTGTTTCTGT
This sequence comes from Centruroides sculpturatus, assembly GCF_000671375.1. NCBI lineage: Eukaryota > Metazoa > Arthropoda > Arachnida > Scorpiones > Buthidae > Centruroides > Centruroides sculpturatus. The sequence continues at coordinate 188,020 of NW_019385163.1, read as the reverse complement.
GAGATTCAAGATATACAGGTTCAACAATATGTCAGATTGTTGAGATTATACTGTACTTCAAAATTAATGGGAGAAAACTGTACTTGTCTATTGCATTGATTTAATACTGCAAGAACTAAAAAATTTTAAAAATTATTGTACTAAAAACCTAAACCAATGTTGACATTCTATAAATAGTATTACAGAATGTCAACGTAGGCCCAGGTTTATGTATAAATACATTACAATAAATAATATATATGTAATTGCAGCAATTCAAGAATTCAATTTAAAGTTCAACAAGCCAAACACAACATACAATTCTGAATAATGTATAGCAATAGTAGTAGTGTTCTAATCAAAAACCAGTTAAGAATTTGAAAATGTCTAAAAGCAATATCCATAAAAAGAAATTAGAATGATTTAAATAAGAAAGTTCTAGAGATAAAAAACTTCAAAAGTACTCAGCTGAAATAAAAAAAAAGTGAAACCCCTTTAAGCTATTAAAGTAGACTATTTTTAATTATGAATTTAAATAACTGCCTTTTTATGATAATTACATTTTATACTTATATAACAAATGAACTGGATAAATATACTAATAATAAAACACACCTTTAATAATCCAGCTAATAAAAATTAATAATATAATAACGTTTTCGACCGTTTCTTAACGATCTTCTTCAGTTACCATAACATAGAATAAAATCGAACACAAAAAGAACGTAAATATGAAATTAAAATATAAATAACAGAAAAGTAGATAAAATAAATGAAAAATAAAAATTAATTCGAAAAAATGCCCCTTAATAAATAAAAATAAATAAAGACATTAATTCTTGTAAAAAGATCGCCAAGCGGTAGGTAAAGAGTCCGCATCTCTATGGTTGATGCATCCCGTTTTCTTGTGTGCTTTAAAGATCTCTAATTTCTCCAGATATTTCATTGTATGTAAATTTGTCGTTGGTTTAATAATTTCCGCCCGATCCCAATGGACTTGGATGTCGTGTTGCGTTGCGTAAGACGATAGCACGGTGTTATCAATTTTCTTATTAATCGTATATTTATGTTCCTTGATACGTTGTTGTAATTTGCGCATTGTTGCGCCTACATAGACAAGATCCGAATTAAAACGCTGATCGTGTAATGGTATAGAGTAGATTCCCGATGCCGATTTCCAGTCATAATGCTTCTTATCGTTTCTTAATAGCTTGAAAACTGTAGGATTGCGTCGATATNCCGTTTTTAAGACAAATACATAAAGAAACGGCCAAGACTAATGATTTCAGTATAGTATATCGACGCAATCCTACAGTTTTCAAGCTATTAAGAAACGATAAGAAGCATTATGACTGGAAATCGGCATCGGGAATCTACTCTATACCATTACACGATCAGCGTTTTAATTCGGATCTTGTCTATGTAGGCGCAACAATGCGCAAATTACAACAACGTATCAAGGAACATAAATATACGATTAATAAGAAAATTGATAACACCGTGCTATCGTCTTACGCAACGCAACACGACATCCAAGTCCATTGGGATCGGGCGGAAATTATTAAACCAACGACAAATTTACATACAATGAAATATCTGGAGAAATTAGAGATCTTTAAAGCACACAAGAAAACGGGATGCATCAACCATAGAGATGCGGACTCTTTACCTACCGCTTGGCGATCTTTTTACAAGAATTAATGTCTTTATTTATTTTTATTTATTAAGGGGCATTTTTTCGAATTAATTTTTATTTTTCATTTATTTTATCTACTTTTCTGTTATTTATATTTTAATTTCATATTTACGTTCTTTTTGTGTTCGATTTTATTCTATGTTATGGTAACTGAAGAAGATCGTTAAGAAACGGTCGAAAACGTTATTATATTATTAATTTTTATTAGCTGGATTATTAAAGGTGTGTTTTATTATTATTACATTTTATTTCATTACTATACTTTATTTTTACATTTTAGCAATGTATCCAATATACAAGTGGTTTCCAAACTTTTTTGACTCTTGGTGCCCTTGCTAAATCCAGGTTTTCCCAAGGCGCTGTGTCAAATTCTAACAAGTAAAATTTGTAAAATAGCCAATAATTTTTTAAATTAAAGAGTTAGGATGTTAAGTAAAAAATAAATAAAACATGTATTTAAGATTTAAAAATGTAATTGAACAAATTTAATTAATTACAATTGGTGGAAAAGATGAGCCTGTTGATCACTGCATATTTTCTCAAATCTTGGAATCAAACACAGCCACCCTCATTTCCTTCTCCACATTGATTTTTGTGCAATACTTAGTTTTTGTCACAGAGACAGCCAAAAACCCTGCATCGCACAAAAGTCGCAAATGAAATTAAAATTCTCTGAGCTTTACCACTCAGAAGGGAATATTCATCTTTTACTGATATCCAAAATCCAGTTAATTCCATGCTGTTAAATTTTGTTTTCAATGTATTGTTGCAAGACAACTCTGGGAGGTCTTTTAAGGGTAACTGGCCCATTCAGGCATTACAGACATGGATAAAACCTGAAAAACTCCACTTGGCCAGGCCATCTTGGCAACGCGGAAAACCCACAACCGAAACACCCACGTTCCCTGAACTTCCAGTGTTCAGAGAATGAAACTGCTTGGCCACTGGTTGGCCTGCAAACAGTTATTACTAAGTGAGTTAATGGTTTGCACCTGGTCTGGTACATGTCACTTCATATCACATTGAACTGAAAATAGAAGTAAAATTATAACAATATACACACATTTGTTTCTTGTAAATAAAGACATGCTGAATCTTGTACAGTACATGTATGCAAAGCATGTCACTTTCATCATTTTTTCCTGAAGGATTTTTACTATTTAAATATAGGCCTATTGCATGTAGATGTTTAGAGTGCAAATGCCATAAAACTTTAAGTTAGCACCATCATTTGTTTGCATCTAAAATTGGCATAGAATCAAGTATGGAGCTAAACTTAAGCAAATGATTGCTGTAATTAATTGGGTTATTTTCACTACTATTAATAATTTGATATTAGAGGTAGACGTTAGGTCCATCTCTTATCAAAATTAATAATAATGATTAATTTGTTATCACTAATAGATGCATAAACAGACACTTGGCAATTCTATCATCAACTTTTATTCAGGAATTTCTTATTTGCCGAGACATGTTTCAGACCCAAGCCCCTCTTCCGTTAGCATTACTTCCCAGAATATCTTGTAGTAATTCCCGAATAAAAGCTGATGATAGAATTGCCAAGTGTCTGTAAATGCACCTAGTAGTGATAACAAATTAATCAAAGAAAAGAAGACACGGTTTCAGAATATATAACAACAATTAATCAACTGTGAAAATGCTATTCTGTGCTGTATGTTTTTTTTTGTTCCAATAGCCACGAGCAATAACTAAGATTTTTTTTATCAATAATTTTCAAGGTGCCATTAGAAACATAACAACAGTAAAAAAAACATGGTAAATTTATGTTTAAAGGTTTGTTTTAGTTATGGCAATGCAACACTTGGGCAATCTGCCTAGGGGGATGCCTTCTGGGAGGTCTTTTTAAAAGAAACTGGCCCCTGTTTAGGCATTACAGACATGGAGAAAACCCGGAAAACTCCACATAGCCAGCCCATCCAAACAAGGTGCAAACCCATGACTGAACTCCCAGTATTCAGGGAACAAAGACTGCTTGGCCACTAGTGGGCCTATTTACGTTTAAAACTTACAGTAAGTTTCAAAATTATAAACACACCCAACTTTTTTCAATAACAAAAACATTAACAATAGTATTTAATTATTAAATTTAGTATTTAATTATAATAAATACATTACAATTGTTAATGTTTTCATTATTGGAAAATTGTTAATGTTTTCATTATTGGAAAAAGTTGGGTGTGTTTATAATTTTGAAACAGACTGTAGTTCACACTGAGTATGATTTGCTGGCAAAAGCGAAAAACAGTGCAAATGACATATCAGACATGACAACATTTTCGGCAAATTTTACTATTTTGCAAATCTCTTTGAAGTTCAGAACTGTCTAGCTTTTTCACCACCAATTATATTCCCATTAGTTGTCACATGGTTCTTGTTGTTTTCAAGATGGCTATAGAAACTTTCTCATGCAATAGAATAAATGTTGTAATTCATGGATTTTTAATATTCCTCTCATCTAGCATAATTTTCTTTTTGACGTATCTTTCTTTCTCAATAAATAAACAAGTGTGGTTAGCAACAGAATATCAGAAGCAGCCATTTTGTTTTTCAAGATGACGTTTTTCTCGCTTGCAAATGATTGGCTGTTTTAAAATTCACAATCGCTTTTTGCTTTTCTCATTCGCTTTCTTTATTTGCTCAGTGTGAACTAACCTTAAGGATGATATTACTTCACAAGCAGAGAGAGAGAGAATTAGCATTTGATATTGTGAATCTCAATTTCATCTTTGAGATAATGGCTTTCAGCTAAATGATACACGCTTTAAAGAACTTTATCGTCTTCTGAAGTCATTACTATTACATTTATGGAATGAATTACGAAAAAAACTAGAACAGAAATGTTTTAACTAATATCTTTAACTGACTCATAGTTTGCTGGCTGGATTGTCCCTTCCTTGATGACATTTTAACACAGAAAATTTTGGCTAATGTTGGTACACAACAACACTAAAAACACAAGCTTTACTTGGAAAATGGCATATTGAAGTCATATGACAAAAAGACAGTATTAACTAAATCATGGTTGGTTAAAGCTTAACCTATTCCCTGGTATTTCCGACATATCTTGGGTTTTGACTCAATGACCTTGACCTGTAAACCCAAGATATCTCATTTCAGCATCGGAATGTTTTTGAAACTAGATGTCGCTAGTCGTTATAATTTTTATATTAAAACTAACTTCCAAAATATATTTTTTTTTGTTTGTTTATTTATAAGACACAACAGTCATAATTATTTTTTTTTAAATGTGTAATTTTTTATTAGGCTTAACATCAACAAAAATTCAGCATGATATGATACACAATGGAGAAAAATTTCAACATGGAATGGGTTAACAGCCATCAATAGTATAGAACACAGATGCATCTCACCAGATCACCAGGAACAAAACCTACTTAATGTGAAGCAGAGAATAGCGATTTGTCTAAGGTTCGTTAACTGCCTTTTGCTAAGGAAACTTACTGAATGCCATATGTATTGTTTTCATTGAGTTATCAGAAGAGCTCAGAATAGGTCCCCTCACAGCCAACAGTAATAATAAAACAAATACAAATTGCATTAATAAAAATGATACCTTTAGACAGCATTGGCCAGTAATATTTATTAACGTTGTAAAAAATAACATATTTCATTTAAAATACATGAATTTGATACCATTGTCAAAAATCTGATGTTAAATATCAGTTTTTTTTTGTTTGTTATTGAACATCAGTATTTTGTAAATTAAAGTGACAATCACAAAGCCTGTGTACAATCAACACCATGAAATGTGACTAGCTGAAACTCATCGTATGTAAATTAACAAAGTGCCATCCTGTCACACAAGTGTCATGCAAATGAGGCACAAAACAGCAGGTCCATGCAACAAAATGCAATGTGTTATATATACAGCAAAATCATTTCTGACAATTGTCTGTTAGGATCACTAAGGTCAAGATTCCACTAGTGTAAAAACAAGCATAAAAACCTTCACTATAATTATTTTTAAAGACATGACCTATTTAAGTTTGCACCTGGATTACATAGAGATCCTGCTCCACTAGCAAATTTTTATAAAGAGGTACTGCCACCAAGTGTCAAAAGTAAACACTTTTTCATGAATAAATTGATGGAAACAAAGCATCTTAGCTTGGCTGATCATAACTAATGTTAAAATGAATCAAAAAACTTCACAAGAATCAAAATGGTAAGAACCAGAAATAGAACAGAGTGAATGTGTATAAAAACTTGTTTCCCACAATTTTCATACGACGTCATGATGACACAGAACTCCTCTAACTTCTGATTGGTTGATGGTACCATTTTACAAATGCATTCATGTGAAAAATTGAACACTGCTCAACTCTATGCACTGCTCTGGCATAAAATATCATGGTCATGTGATTAAAAATAATCATAGTGAGAGTTTTTATGTTCATTTCTATGCTAGTGGAGTCTTGGCCTAACACTGAAGGAGTGTTCCTGATACATCAGTAGCTTATCAGGCATGCCTCTGAGAAGGCATTTGGATGATTCATTGCAGTAGAGGGCTGTTCATTTCTGTTTTTTTTTGCCATGAACATTTGTGTGTGTTGCTTTAATTTTGGATAAGAGTGTAAGATAAAAACAAAAAGTCAAAATTCAGATAACCAAAAGATTTAAGAAACCCTTCCAACCTCTAATCAGGTCACCTTCACGTATAACCATGAAAATCAACTATTGCGAAATTAATAAGAATATGGAACTGATTTTAAAATAATAATGTTAATTTTGAAACAAGAAAGTTTTAAACATGCCAACAAAAATTCATTAAATCTAATAATAATGTATTAAAATTATTGAAAATTTAGTAAATTTCATTTCAGCTATTTTTAATAACTAATTACAAGAAAATGTAAATGAAAATATAGCTAAAGATTATGAGAAAATGTAAGTAGATAATGATAAAAAATAAACAGATAAATAAATGGCAAGATAAAATAGCAAATATACATCATATTGGGTTGTTCGGAAAGTAATTTCGTTTTTTTCCGTGGAAAAAATACAATATTTTTATAATAAATAAATATTTTATTGAATTATATATCGACCATTTTGGTCAAATACCTGTTATCATCGTTTCTGGTAATAGCATGATTTTGCATTCATAAAAGTTTTGATTACTGCTTACATTTTTGACATTGCCATTTCAAGTAAATGTCTTACAGTTAAAAAAATTTGTATAGACCAAAACAAGTAATAATCTGAGTGTGCTTGATCTGGCAAATATGATTGATGTGATAGCATGTCCCATCTAAGTTATAACAGTTTCTGACCAGTTACCAAACTTGTGTGAAATTTGACATTATGGTAAAACACTAACCTGTTTTGTTGATCAATTTTGGCCGTCTTTTCTGTCTGATGATATTACTCAATTTGTTTATTCGATGGCAGTACACTTTTGAATCAATTGTTAAACTGTCTGGTAAAAGAGCCAAAAAATATTTCCTTAAAATTCCACCAAAGAGAGTATCTCTCTTTAAGAACATGTGGAACCCATATATCAAGCTTTGAAACAAAACCAATTTGTTTCAAGTAATCATAAACAGTTCAATTTGACAAATTTAATCTCTTAGTGATTTCACGTGTTGTTCGACAGTTTGCTTCAATCAGTACAGGTAACCTTTATATAAAATGGGAGTTATGTTCCAAAAAATTGCCGTGTTATGCAAAACAAAGAACTAGTACGAAAAGGGGGGTTAGGTTCCAAAAACTAAAAAACATGCTATTATATTTTCATAATTAAGATAAATATCCTTATTAAAATTTTCTTAAGCGATACATATTAATATAAATTAAACAATGTTTTCTTCGTCATCACTAAGCACTATTAACGAAGGGTGTTTTTTTTTTGGCAAGATATCCTTATCCTCTGAGCATTTTTCTG
>NW_019385163.1:167695-176629 GCF_000671375.1 Centruroides sculpturatus | reverse complement strand
TAACCTAAAACTGTAAATATTCAAAAAAAAAACACTTTTTAATTAATGAATTTTTTAAAAAATAATTAATATCAACAATTATAAGAAAATTTTTTAATTTTACAAAATATCTGAACAATGAGACTTAGAAATGAATAAATAAAATTAATTTCACAATTAAATTAACAGCTTAATTATATTGATTCATTTTATAAAGTTCTATATTCTTACAATATTACATAATCTACACAACCTCATAGTAACTTGTGATTTGAATTTTATTATAAACACAATCAGTATTAAATTATGACGTAACTTAGGGTCAATCAATCATATATTTTGTTTATTGTGCAAGTAAGAAATCGGTAATAAATTTAACAATAAAGTTAAATTTCATTTCATAGCGAAATAAGTAAACAATATAGGAAAAATTGTTAGTTAATTTTTCCGTTACCTTAAATTAATTACGAATCTTATAGAAGTGCTTCAAACGTTTAATGTTCTATTACGTGTTTCCAATAATTATTATATTACGAACTCTTAAAAACAGCATACATAAATTTTAAAATGTCGATATAGTAATATTGTAAATCAAATATATCGTAATAGAAAATCAATTTATAATAGGGACCATTTGTCCATTAAAAAATATTTACAATAAAAAAATCAATTATTCAAATCTCAAGCATTTATTCATAATTTATAATTAATGTTATTATAGAGTAACAAAATGGAGTAATTTGACATTTACTTTAACTACAAAATCAAATCATATACAAGATATTTGTAATTGGTAAGTTAAATCATGTAACAATGTAAAATCACATCTACAAAATTTTTATATAGAAATGTACCTTTATAGAATTAGAAAAAAAAAATACAATAAAAAGAATGAAAAATGCAAGTAAATTTCATAAAATAGATAAAATGTGAACAATGAAGAGAGGTTAATTATAAAATGGGAATAATTGTAATCATGTATCACCTTGCCATTTTGTCTACCTCATTCATCCAGATGTGTTTACAAAGCGGTAATGACACGGTGATTAATAAATAAAAGCGAAAGACATGATTGAATATTATTGTTTGGTGTATTTTTTTCATCATCTTTCGAATGTAGTCTACGTTCATCCAATGTTTATGTGAAGAGTAAGCACTCGCCACTCCTCCGTATCTGATGAGCCGTTATCGGTAAACAAACGCGCGATAGGCGATTACAATTTTGAAATGGTGAGAAATTAATAAAGGTAATTAAATAAGAACGTACCTAACAAATAATAAACTTGTAATACTGTTTCATTCATCCATTTTTTCTTTCCCCAACGAAACCAAACGATCTTCCAACGAGGCTTAACATCAACTATCACAACAGACAATCCAACATTAAGATTGATCTTCGATTATATTCTAAAGAAACATTGCATATAATTAAATGTCTTTTAATATCACTGCATTTTTTACTTCCTGATATATGTACTAGTTAACGTTCTCCACGATTCCCGACTAAAACCTTACCAATCGTAGTCAAATAAGGAGTAACCTATACTCGACGCCATCTTGAAATTACTACTTTAGTAACGGGAGTCACAAATGTACGAGCAGGGTATCCCGCCAAAATGTTTGAAGTCGGTGACGTCATCGGATAAAGCGGAGTTTAAGTCGAAATTTTGTACTATTTTATATTCTTATATTTATGATAATTATTCTCCCTTTCGTAAGGGAAACGTTTACTATATTCCCCCATCCATACGTCCGTACTGTATATATAATGACTAGTCATCGTGCTGGTCATATACAGTACTTGAGAAAATGTCCATTGTATCGAAAACATTTTCAATTAAGAAATAACAGACGAAATATTGATAATAAAATTTAATTCTCACTCCGAGAATGTCTNAATATACATCATATTGGGTTGTTCGGAAAGTAATTTCGTTTTTTTCCGTGGAAAAAATACAATATTTTTATAATAAATAAATATTTTATTGAATTATATATCGACCATTTTGGTCAAATACCTGTTATCATCGTTTCTGGTAATAGCATGATTTTGCATTCATAAAAGTTTTGATTACTGCTTACATTTTTGACATTGCCATTTCAAGTAAATGTCTTACAGTTAAAAAAATTTGTATAGACCAAAACAAGTAATAATCTGAGTGTGCTTGATCTGGCAAATATGATTGATGTGATAGCATGTCCCATCTAAGTTATAACAGTTTCTGACCAGTTACCAAACTTGTGTGAAATTTGACATTATGGTAAAACACTAACCTGTTTTGTTGATCAATTTTGGCCGTCTTTTCTGTTTGATGATATTACTCAATTTGTTTATTCGATGGCAGTACACTTTTGAATCAATTGTTAAACTGTCTGGTAAAAGCGCCAAAAAATATTTCCTTAAAATTCCACCAAAGAGAGTATCTCTCTTTAAGAACATGTGGAACCCATATATCAAGCTTTGAAACAAAACCAATTTGTTTCAAGTAATCATAAACAGTTCAATTTGATAAATCTAATCTCTTAGTGATTTCACGTGTTGTTCGACAGTTTGCTTCAATCAGTACAGGTAACCTTTATATAAAATGGGAGTTATGTTCCAAAAAATTGCCGTGTTATGCAAAACAAAGAACTAGTACGAAAAGGGGGGTTAGGTTCCAAAAACTAAAAAACATGCTATTATATTTTCATAATTAAGATAAATATCCTTATTAAAATTTTCTTAAGCGATACATATTAATATAAATTAAACAATGTTTTCTTCGTCATCACTAAGCACTATTAACGAAGGGTGTTTTCTTTTTGGCAAGATATCCTTATCCTCTGAGCATTTTTCTGCATTATCTTCAGATCCATGCTCTACCTTTTACAAAAAATATGTTATTTTAGATTGCTTAGTTAAAAGATCTTTATAAATTTCCTTATATGGTGCTAAGCACTTATGAAGAATAAAGCAAGTATGGAATAAGGAAAAACATCTGGCAACACCAAAATCAGAAGTGTTGCGATCTGGCAACACTAAAACAAGTTTTGAGAAGGATTACGTGTATTGATAGAAAGCTGGTACTAGAGGAAGACATTAGGCACCATAATTTGGTACTAGAGGAAGACATTAGGCACCATCTCTTAATAGATTTAATAATTATAATTTTCAATTAAATAATTTAGACTACTGGAAGAAAAGAATTGGCCCTGAGTGGGACTTGAACCCGTATGTTATCGTGCTAGATAACATGGAGGTTCAAGTCCCACTCTTGCATTGGTTGGCTTGTAGTTTATATAGTTTACAATGTATTGGGTTGTAATGTTGTTGTGTGTTTATATATATGCCTTACCAAGGATTTGCAATGGCCGGTTGAATGCCTTAGGAGGTGTTTACAGGAGGTGGGCGCTGAATGCATCCCCAGCAGGCACGTAATAACCACAATGGTTGCAATATAATGTTATATATACTGAAAGAGGAGATCGCACTGGAGGTTCGGGTAGTGTAATTGGCAACGCATCTGCATGGTAAGTAGGAGTTGTGGGTTCGAGTCACGCTCCAGGCCGATTCTTTTCTTCCAGTTGTCTGTATTATTTAAATTATTTAATTATAATTTTTAATTATTAAATTTATTAAGAGATGGCACCTAATGTCTCCCTCTAGTACCAAATTGTTTCATAATTTATTAGTATTATAGCCGATATCTAGTCTGATAACATACAGCATTGGTTGGCTTGTATTTTATTAATGGCACATTAACAGTGCAAATTTTCTTAATATGCCAGTGGCAAATGCATATGTATGCAATGTGCAAAAGATTTTGCACATTTTTTGACAATGGTCTTAATGACTTTAGATAAGGAGAAAAACTATTTAATTACTTCATAACAAATTTCAAGTTGTAAAACAAACATACAAGCAATACCATTGCATAACCTGCACCTGATTTCAAACTGATTTTATTTTAGATAACCCAGAACTTATCCATTTGAAAACAGTAATAAAGCATTAAAAAAATAATTACTAGAGTAATGTGAAAAAAAATCTGTAAATTAACTTTTAATGAACTTTTAATAAAATGGAAGTTCTAACAACCAAGCATAGTCTTTATACATTTATCTTGCACATTAATTATACAGGCATACCTCGACTTACGTCGTTTTCCTGGAACCAATTACCGACGTAAGGCGAGGTATACCTGTATATACAGTATTAAATTCACATTGCTGATGCGTTTATTTCCTCTGAAATATGTGATGAAATGCTCCCTGGTTACTCTATTTATATATTCACATCAAACATTCTAGAACATTTTTTCCAGCTGTTTCTAGAAAAAAATTGAAATGTCTAAATATATATATGTGAGGTGTTTAAAATGATTTTATTCGATTTTGAATTGCCTGAAGACGACGTGCATATTTACGTTGAAAGCGCTCGCAAGATTAAAATATTTTTAATTATATTTAACGCCTCATAGTTTGAAGTTTTGGAAGAAGTTTTGATTGTTTAAAATGATTTAAATAATAACACATTCCATCAGGAATACACCACCAGCAACCAAATATCCAGTGAAATACATTGGAACACATCCTCAAGTTTATTTATGAACTGGCCCAGTAGTAATAATTCTTCTGCCAGGCAGCAGGCAGACTAATTATGAAAATGGTTGCCAGTGGTGAGAGGAAAGCATTTTGCATCTTACAATTTCACTAGAGTAGGTCAGTATCGAGTGTGAAACATCAATTTCATACATGATTTCATAAAGAGCCACCAGCAAAGAACTCTATTCAAAGATGGTAAATTGACTGGGAGAACATCAACTTCTGAGACCAATGTGAAGAGAATTAAAACATATTTTCAGCATAATCCTTGAAAGTCTTCAACAAGAGTGAACTGGGAGCTTGCAATTTCTAAAACAAGTGTATGATGTATACTATGTAAGCATTTAAAAATGCACCCTTATCAAGTATAGTTGTTTCAGCACCTAACACCAGTGGACCTTTGGAGAATAACAAAGCTCCCACTGAGCATGTGATATCCAGCTTCATGTTACCAACTGACAATTAAACTTGGAACAATTCCATTAGATTTGTATGAAGTTACATCTTGTTTTGACAATTTATGAAATATATATAACAATATGAAATTGTTCTACTCATTTTGAAGCACCCTGTATATCATATAAAATTAGAGTAACCAGGGAGCATTTCATCACATATTTCTTTGAAAAGAGACACATCAGCACGTTTGATTATATAAAACTTTTGAAAGAAATGTTTGCATGCTCTGGTATCATTTCAGAAGTGGCCACAATACGAGGTTCACAATCTCATCTGCAAGACATTTGGCAAGGACACAGTCAACAGACAGAATTGCTACGACTGATTCAAGAAATTCAAAAATGGAGATGTCTCACTTCAAGATGAACCCCATCCATGCAGCAATTCCACCACTGACGATGACATTCTCCCACTCCAACTCGTATCTATAAACCTTTTATTGGTGCGTGTATCATCCCACTTTACAACAGTTACAAACATTTTTGAACCGTTATGGTTCTTCTTCAGGTAACAATCCCCTAACAGAATGCGGTTCAAAGTTGTTACGAAATACAATCCAGAACTATGTCCTGACTCGATGACATCACTACGGACTTGCGTGTTATGCATGGTGTGCTCTATCTTATGTGCACCGGTAAAAGGTTTATAGATACGAGTTGGTGTTACAGTACTACAGTGCAGATATTCCACCATTTTTGATGTTCTCCCATTAATGATAAACAATAATCCATGATTATTATTTATCATTCATGGGAGAATCACCAGAAAATCAGCACAACTTGAGTATTCCCATATTTTCCAAAAGTTGACAGTCTGATACCATAACAATAATGCATCAGTATATAGAGCAAAAATGAGCTTACAGAAGCCGGCCAATCTGCCTTATCTATCTTACAGCCAGACTTGGAGCCAACTGACTACCAACTATTTCACACCGTACAGAACCATATTACAAATATACAGTTCAATGATAATATCCATGCAAGAATGATACTTAAGACTTTCTTATCCAAATTATTCTATGCTAATAGGATTGAAAGTTTGCAGCAAAGGTGACAAGATATACTCGATATTGATGGTAATTACTTATAAGACTGAACTGTAAATCCTCATTAATTGTCAACAACATTTCTTCAAAATGTCAAAATTTCACCTTTAAAACAACCTGTTATAAATATAATTAACTGATGCTTTAGTAAACAATAAATATATATGTTTTTATTTATTTATATTACAATATGAAATTCTAAAATCATCATTAAATCATAAAACATCATACAGAAACAAAATTAAAATTAAAAATATAAGCACTTAATAAAAATACACCACTTATGTTTAGATATTTGAATTAAAATTATGTGATTACCTGTTTGTTTCTAAATAATATAATAAACTTTTCGAAGCCTGATATATTGATATTTAACCAAACAATCTCTGTAATTAATTGGGCTATAAATTTGCTATTATTAATGATTAGATATTAAATAACTAGCAGACAAGCCTAGCATAGCTCAGGCAAAAAAAGTAACAATAACAAAGATTAAGATTATTAGATTATAGCTGATCTTACCCATTTTCACTGGGTGCAAAAATTAGGTCTCCCCTCTTCCAAGACTAATTAGAGAAATTTTAGATGGGTCAAAAATATGTTCAATTTCCTGCAAAAACGCATCTAAAATAGTACAGTAAAAGCTAAGTTCTTCAGGATAATCCTTAACCCTCTCCCTCTCCCGCATGAGAGGAATTTCCAAAAATCCCTTCTTACGTGTTCATTCTTGTGATGTACACAGTGTACAAAATTTCAACTTTCAACTCTTAATCATTTGGGCTTTGCACTTATTATTACTAGTATTGTTATTATCAACCCATCTTGATTATAAGATTTGGTATTAGAAGTAGATATTAGGCACCATCTCTTATCTAAATTAATAATTATAATATTATAACAATTTGTTTCTAAATTTTTTAATTGTTTAAATAGAAATTAACAAAGAATTTAAACTGTAAATAGTCATATGTAGGTAGTAGCAAATATAATTATTTTGAAAATAATACCTAACTGTTACCTTACATCAAGTTTTCCCCTTTCCCTTAAATTCTATACTGAAGACTGTCATAATAATCTTAACTTTTTGTTATACAAATAAATAAAAACAGTAATACATCAATACCAGGAGTCCCCAAACTTTTGGACTGTTGGGTGACTCAAGAATTTCTCAACCTTTTATCAACCCATCTAGTTGTTTTTTTTGCTAATACAATTAATAATAGCAGTAATAATAATAATGATGGATTATATATATATATAAATTTGCTAAACCAGTATTAATCTATCTAAACACCATTCTCATAAAAAGGATCTACTTACATAAGAATGCAAATTTGCATCTTGAACTGTTATATACATATTCCATTAGATTAATAATTTTTAATAAAACATCATGAATCAACCCCTAAAAATGCCTTATCAACTATTTTGGGAGTACCAATTCTATACAATCAAATGAAACAACAACAACAAACAGAGATTAATTCTATTCTTCTAAAACCCAGTCAATAGCATATGTGAATTTTTCAAAAACAAAAATTGTTCAACAACATACAAATGATTAATATCACATCATATTATTAAAATATCACAAGTATTTCAAATATCTAATTATATCTAATTTTTTTTGTAAGGTATAAAAAATTGTTATACAGACACATCTAACTTCTGATTAGTTACTTACATTTTCATATTAATATTAAGTAACAGTAATATCAAATATAAAATATAATTTATAAAAGAACAGCATTAAATATCAAATGTTTTAATAGAAAATAAAAAATTAGTTAGCATTTTATTTGTGAAGCTATATAGGCCTAATAGTAAATAATGTAATTTTTCTATATTTTTTAAATAATACAATAATAATATTCCTAATAAAAGTTCAATTTTATAATCAATGTTTTTCAAAAAACTTTATGCTTAATAGTCATAGTTGAGGGCATTATTAAACAAAATTACAAACAATTATTAGGACAGAACATTTATGTAAATATATTAAATATAATACTATTAAACTTTTTACATTTCTATACCTTATTATTTTCATGTAGAAAAAATAGGACATAAATTCCAATAGAATTTCACAAGAAAAAATAAATACAGTATATCTTTAACTCTTCCAACTATATGTTTCTTTTAAAATATCTTAATATAAATAACTATGATTTTATAGGCTTAAGTATTATTATATAATTCTTACATTTTTAAAAATGTTATTGATATATAGAAATGAGGTTATAAACTTTATGAACCTTTATAAAACTTAAAAATGCTTAGTAACTCTATGAGCTACTAAATGTTCAAAAATGTATCAAAATTATGAATGTATTCATTTTTAAAACAAATGTTTGATTTTTTATTTAACCCAAAAAATTTAAAATTAAATACTTTTTCAAAAATAATAGAAAAATAAATAGCTAGGCTTATGAACTGCTATGTTACAAGATAATGACTTAAACAAAAGAAACTATTTAGATTAATCTATAAAATAACATTTTATAACATGAAAACATTACAAAATTTAATCATACTTATAAAATTAAAACAGATTAAACAGAATTTACTATTTACTCAACTATTTATATAGAAGCTTACAGGTGAGTGTGAGAATATACAAAAGGAAAATTGATTGATTTTTTAATGCCATCAGAGGTCGTTAGTCCTTTGCTAAAAACAAATGTACTTTTTAATGAAAAAAATTATAAACATTTCTTATTTATATTTAATCATCATATAGTATACTGTATATATCTATGTATGTAACATACGATTATTCATTAATATTTACATTGATTTAAATTTAAACAGATTTATCTATTTTTAACCTAAAACTGTAAATATTCGGTGGCTTTCTCAGGGAT
>NW_019385163.1:134820-166993 GCF_000671375.1 Centruroides sculpturatus | reverse complement strand
GTAACAATGTAAAATCACATCTACAAAATTTTTATATAGAAATGTACCTTTATAGAATTAGAAAAAAAAATACAATAAAAAGAATGAAAAATGCAAGTAAATTTCATAAAATAGATAAAATGTGAACAATGAAGAGAGGTTAATTATAAAATGGGAATAATTGTAATCATGTATCACCTTGCCATTTTGTCTACCTCATTCATCCAGATGTGTTTACAAAGCGGTAATGACACGGTGATTAATAAATAAAAGCGAAAGACATGATTGAATATTATTGTTTGGTGTATTTTTTTCATCATCTTTCGAATGTAGTCTACGTTCATCCAATGTTTATGTGAAGAGTAAGCACTCGCCACTCCTCCGTATCTGATGAGCCGTTATCGGTAAACAAACGCGCGATAGGCGATTACAATTTTGAAATGGTGAGAAATTAATAAAGGTAATTAAATAAGAACGTACCTAACAAATAATAAACTTGTAATACTGTTTCATTCATCCATTTTTTCTTTCCCCAACGAAACCAAACGATCTTCCAACGAGGCTTAACATCAACTATCACAACAGACAATCCAACATTAAGATTGATCTTCGATTATATTCTAAAGAAACATTGCATATAATTAAATGTCTTTTAATATCACTGCATTTTTTACTTCCTGATATATGTACTAGTTAACGTTCTCCACGATTCCCGACTAAAACCTTACCAATCGTAGTCAAATAAGGAGTAACCTATACTCGACGCCATCTTGAAATTACTACTTTAGTAACGGGAGTCACAAATGTACGAGCAGGGTATCCCGCCAAAATGTTTGAAGTCGGTGACGTCATCGGATAAAGCGGAGTTTAAGTCGAAATTTTGTACTATTTTATATTCTTATATTTATGATAATTATTCTCCCTTTCGTAAGGGAAACGTTTACTATATTCCCCCATCCATACGTCCGTACTGTATATATAATGACTAGTCATCGTGCTGGTCATATACAGTACTTGAGAAAATGTCCATTGTATCGAAAACATTTTCAATTAAGAAATAACAGACGAAATATTGATAATAAAATTTAATTCTCACTCCGAGAATGTCTTTCTTATAAATAATTTTATATAAAAATATTAAATTAATGACACAACAAATAAATTTTATGATTGAAATTACAAATATTCAAAATTAATTTAGTATTATTTTCATATAAAATTTGATCTATTTGTTAGACGCCATATTTATTTTTCGTCACGGTAACGTGTTACAGCGATTCGTGATGTAACTTTCTTTGAATATTCTATGATAATGTTTATGTTATTGAATAACAATTAATGAATTTGTTCGATGGATAAAAACAATAGAAAATTTTTAAATACGTCTATTTAGCATTGAGACAAAATTAAAAAATATATATATATATATATATTTTATAGATTTGTGTATGTACAGGGTGTCCATAAAATCCATGTGCAATTAAAAAAATTTATAACTTTATTAGTATTTGTGATAATTTCTCTATTACAAATACTAAAGTTATAATTTTTTTTTAAATTTCACATTGACTTTATGGACACTCTGTATATTATGTGTAGAATTTAATTGTTCTGTGCAAGATAGAATTAAAAGTCATTTTTTCGAATACATATTGCAAAATAAATGAAAAATTTAAATTATCTGAATACATTTTACATATAAATTGATACAACAGGATTTTCGAATTGATTCGATTGAATAGAGACAAAATTGTATTAGAGTGGCCACAAGATTTCAATGCACGAGATCTGTTCTGGTTCTTCTAATTAGAGCCTATTTAGATTCTAGATAATATACTCGTCGAATGATGGATTGGATGCAATTCCTTAGATCCATTCTGAGCGATCCGGGCAAGCAACTCCAGAAACTTTTCATGGATAGTAAGTTCCGGATATGTCGGACTTCGTCTCTCACTATCCGCCACCTTCATTTTTTCGAATTTTATATGCGGTTTTTTTCTCGGATGTATCAGGCCTCGTTCCTTACAACCTGGTTTTTTTTCATTGTGAATATTGCCGAACCCACAATGGGCTTGGAAAGAAATGCCGTAGGGTGAAAAAAATTTTAAAACACAGCAAAATCATTTCAGTTTAAGCAGAAGATATTTCCTTAAAAAAAAAAGAAAGAAAGAAAGAAATTAGTACCGAAGCTCATCACTAAGGCACTTGGCGTACCATACAACAAACAGTTTATTTGTATAAGCCACTTATGCTACACAAAGACCTTAGGAATGCGAAAGATACTTTAAATTGGCAATGTGAATTCGATAAACTACATGTTATAAATGCCTCATAACTAACAATCACATGAATTAAGATCAAAAGCATCAAAAATGCCTTAGTAGTGAGTTTTGCTGCTTTTTTTTACGAAAATGTCTCATGCATGTCCTGAAATATGACTATTTTAAATTTAGTTGCATCTGGACTGCTAACTATTTTTTTAGACATCGTTAAATAAGGATATTTTATTTACAATCAGCCAGTGCTTCTGATTTAATTATTTTCTCTTTCACAGGAGAAATATTTGTAAACAAAATAATAAATTTCTCAATTACGTTTTGTAGAGCCTCGTCTCCTAGTTAGAACTCATTAAATCACGTTACATAAATATTCGTTAATACTCTTTACCGACGAGGATTTGTATAGGTCTAAGGTGTTCCTTATATAAAAATTCGTATTATCGACCCATGGATTTCTCATCTGTCACCAATTCACGTTAAAAAAAAAGAAGAAGAAGAAAAACTATATAAAGCATTTTAACCTTCTGTCTACAATCATCCAATTTGAAAAGTAGACTGAAATCATGGATCATGGAGATTCTCCTTTAAACCGTACAAAGTGTTACAAATGGATTTTCATCAAAAACAAGCAATGTTAACCTTTATTAATTAATCCTTTATATAACCTACAATTTTTATATAAATTAGCATTATTTTTCACACTTTTCACACATGAAAACTGCATAATATGGACAATAAGTTTGCTTGTACAATTCGCGCATCAATTATTAAATAATTGTTGTTGTCACAAAATAGCACAATACAAAATGATCAGATTGTTATGACCTTCAAAGAAATTCGAAAATCTATGTATAGAAAAATGCAATAATCAAACATTGGTTAAAAACTGTTCTTACACTACAACCAATTTTAGTGACACCCATAACATTATAAAATTATCTGTTGCACAAAAACAATATGCCATACGCGATTGCAATGTTACAGCTAAATCACAAAAATCTCAGCTTTTTGAAGATTGGAGCTTCTTGTTATCAAGGTGTCTAAGATCCCTGATAGCAGCCAGAAGGATAATTATAGAGTTTTCAGTGTTACACTTTCGATTCCACGCACTTGAGTGCTATGTGTCAGCAAAGTAATGATATAGCGCGTCTATTTCGCTCAATATCATAACGATAATAATTAAGTGAATATAATATTTATTTTTTAGTTATATCCGTTTTTATATGAATTATATTTAGTTTATTGTTATTTAAATTTCTTTGCCAGTAGATGACGCTATATGTAAAGCCAACAAATCGGATGTAGAGAAAACGAATTAATATATAAAAATTAAATCGATATTTTGGGATGGAGTGTACGACATTATTTAAGTTAGAACATATGTTAACTTAACTGCAGCGTTTCATAAGAATTGGTCGAACGGCTTAGGAGTGCATTGCGAACAAACAAACATCCTCATGTATATATAAATTTAGATGTGCTATTATCTCACTTTGACAAATTAATCAAGCGATTCTTTCTGAATAGGATTAGACTGGCAATTTAGCCTACAGATAATTTTATAATACTGTACTGTATATGTGCAATACTTACTACATTTAAAGGAATACAATTTCAAAACAATTATTTTTCGATTAATAATTTGTTAGTATCAGTTGTTACAAAATAATGTTGAAAGCCCGAAGAACAGTCCTGAAGAAATCTAACTATTCAAGCCATTTTTAAGATTAAATTCATTCAACAGATTGCAATTTACAAGAGGCAGTGCATCAAGGTAAAATTTTACCTATAATGAGCGTGCGTAAGCCCAATGGTCTAAATAAAAACCGAATGACGTCTTAATCCAGAAATCGGCACCTGGAAAAACTATCTTCTTTATACAAATCCGAATAAAACCAGAATATTTTAGACTAACGCATGAACTAAATCGTTCATGAAACTTTCTATCTCTAGAATTTTAATTGCTTACTTTATTTCCAAAACATTACAGTTTTTAATTGAATCGAAAAGTTGAAGAAATTCGAGAAAAATCAATTAGAGGAAGCACAATTCATATATGGGACAGAGTAGGTGAAAAACGAAAAAATAAAAATAAAACAGGGTGGGCTTCAGATAAACACTAAGGTTCACTTCGGGTGTAACTCTTTTTTCAAGTTTAGTAACCTTAAACTACGAAATAGTTAACAGTAAAAATTTTTCCGGATACAGTATTATGTTTTTGAAGTAGATTTAGAAATTCTATAAAATTAAGAATTAAGAAGTAATGTTTAAGGATGAAGATGGATTAAATTCACTATTTTATTTGCGTATCGTAAAATTTTTCTGTACACGTTATTAAATGTTCAATAAGAAATTTTAGTTTATTTACGTTTAAAAGGAAAATTCTCCTTATAAAACCAGCTTACTCAAAATTTAAATATAAAGAAGAAAAAATAGACCCCCCCGGATGTCCGAGCAGTTAAAACGTCAGATTACCGCTCTGAGGACTCGAGTTGGAATACAAACGAGTCGAAAATTTCCAGGAATTTTTCGGGGTGGTCCGTCCGAATATGTCAGGTCCCGTCCGTCACCATTCAGCCATACTATTGTGAGCCTGGCAGAACCTATACTGGGCTTGTTATTAAAAGAGGCCCTCTTAGTGCCTCTTTTAATAACAATAACTTCCACTTCTTCCCTGAACTACAGTACTCTGCACACAGAGGTGAGTAATACGCGAAGTAGGAGGCCTAGCTGAAAAGTTGTATACTGGTACATCCTTGCTCCAAAATTTCTGAATGCTCTCTAATAGTATGTACAGTATAAAAACAAATAAATAACAGTGTCATTAAGCAAGCTCATGTT
This sequence comes from Centruroides sculpturatus, assembly GCF_000671375.1. Lineage (NCBI taxonomy): Eukaryota > Metazoa > Arthropoda > Arachnida > Scorpiones > Buthidae > Centruroides > Centruroides sculpturatus. Next base: position 161,894 of record NW_019385163.1, on the reverse strand, counting down.
ATCTCCGAAATCGCTTCTCTAATCACATGTTGCCACAGAGTTATATTATCTAATTGGAACAGCAGCGCTTTTTTGTTACTAGCGGAGCTCTCGAAATCGAAAGTGGCTTCGCTAAAGAACAAACTGCTATATTCTGGGGGAAAGAAAGTTAGTATTGCTTTTCAACTCGACGTTGAAAGAGAAGGTAAAGGTGAAGAATAACATAAAACCGATGATGAAAAGTTCAGTTGGGTTTATTTATCACAGGCAGTGCAAAAGGAAACATTTCTTGACTTCAACTTTATTAAAACTCAAAAATTTTTTGATCTGATGTAATTCAGCCCAACTATATCATATTGAAAAATATTAAAATTTTCCTATTCAAGAATATTTTTCAAATCCACTTTTTACTTTTTCTGCTGTTATGTACAGTACACAACAAGGGAAATATTGGAATTGTGTCAAATTTTACTGTCCGAGTATTTTGCAAATCTCTCGTATATGTGTGTTGGCGTCTATTTCGTTTAATATTTCAAGATGGAGTAATAATGAAGAAACGAAATTTAGCATGGTAATAGCTTCTATATAAGAGGAATTGATGCTATTAAATTTTAGAGGTTAAAGGTCGAGAGGATGGGGAGATAGAGGGAGTTCGCTTGTCATATCTCGAGAGGAATCGGACTTGACTCGAGAGAATCAATATTGTAAATGCTAATGACGATTTTACTCGTTATTAGCATTTACAATTTCTTTTTTATATAAAACTCATCTGTACCCTCAAAATTAAGCGTTTTGCCATTTTATAATAATTAATAATATAAACAGTTTTTTTGATAAAATCTTATAAAAGATGGAGCCGTACATAATTTTTTTCATTATAATAAAAAATATAAAAATTACTTTTTAAACAAAATCTCATAACAGCCATAAGAAATTACCAACACGTTGCTGATTTTTATTTTATTTTTTTTAATTTTTGCAATAGCTAATTTTTATGGCATTATAAACAATTGTTAAGAATGAAAAATTTTAGGCATACCACATGTAACGTGAAAAAACCTCTTATGATGTATAAATATTTTTGCCCAAAATCCTACAAAAGCCAGTAATTTACGTTATAAAAGTTGGGTTTTAATAAGTCGTGATTTCTACAGGCAGTACTTTTCATCATTCTTCTGTGTTTAACAAATAAAAGTATAAATTAAAGATATAAATTTATATATACAGCAAACATGTAGTTTTGTTATTCGGTGCGCTTTATTTGTGTTACAAGTAATGTATCGCGTCGGTTAAACAAAAGAAGTTTAAAACACGTTTTCCTTATTAACTATAAAATTTATTTGCTATTGTTAATTTTAAAGCTTTTTTAATGCACACAGAGATGAGTAATACGCGAAGCTTTCAAGTCAATCAAAAATCTTAATAAATAAATAAAAAGAAGAAATGCTTCGTCGAATTATAACTTTAAGTAACGAGCTTACTGTATTTTTTCCACCCTCAAGATGGCAACTTCTTTCCTGAGCGCATATACTGGCTTCATTTGATACCCAGAGTTGTGTTTCAGTATTATAACTCCATTGTTCCCTCTTTCCATGTTCCCTCGAGATGAGGACGTCAAAAGCATATCCATTTCGGGTACTTATGATGCTGCTTTATCTTGTCACTATCAAAGCAATCAGTTTTGTTACTTTAAAATAAAAAATAAATAAATATAATAACGTGTATCACATGACTTCAATTAGATAAGATTAAATAACGAAAGTAATTCTAAGATAATTAAGTAACATTAAACTGTATTTATTTCTTTTCGTATAACTTTACTAGGTTAAAAATAAACAAACAAATAAAGGTATAATTGATTTCAACATTAAACATATTTTCAAATAATAAAAATTAAGAATTTTTGTAAGAATTAAGTATGAGCTACTCAAAGTTTCATGTTTTTAGTTTATGCTATTGTTACGAAAATATCATTTTGCAACGTTACTTTGAATTAAATCTTTACTTTGATCGAATGTAATTGTATTTTAATAAACCAATCCTAGACGGCCGGACGGCCGAGCGGTCAAAGTGACAGCCTGCCGCCCTGGAGGACTTCGGATCGAATCTGGACGGGTTAACGAATTCCCAGGAATTTTTCCGAGTATGGTCTGTTTGGATACGTCGGGCCCCGTCCCTCATAACCCGGCGGCCCCATTGTGGGCCAAGCCGAACCGAACCCATAATGGGCCTGCTGTAAGAGGCCCTTCTAGTGCCCGCAGGGCGGAAAAAAATAAAAAACCAATCCAAATCTGCAGAAAAGTGATTGAAAATAAAAAACCAATCCAAATCTGTAGAAAAGTGATTTTTTGTAATTGAATAATTACAGAGAAATTTGAATCTTTATATTCAAATTTATATAAGAAATATTTGCACAAAGAATTTTAAAATTGGCTTTCTGGTGTTCAGGTCAAAATTACCTATCAAGAATAATAATATAATATCAGATATTTATATTTTGGTAAATATATATATATATATATTGAAAAAGGTCACATTTTTATATCTGAAACAAGTATTATTTAATAACAATTTACATATAAATTAGCACTTATATAAATAATTTCGTAAAATAATTAGGCTTAACACTTTATAGATAAGGTGAAACCCGAAAATGTGCTATTTTAAAAGCAAAACCATATTGACCAGATTAGAATTGTTCTTGGTCTATTCTTCTCTTATAGCATGAAGGCACTTCGATCTAAATCAGGAGTCACCAAACTACAGTTCGCGGGCCAGATCCGCCCCATAAAGTCAGTCCATCCGGCCCGCCGCAGCACTGTGCCACAAACGAGCTAAAATATAATTATTTATAAAAAATATCATAGATTGTAGATGAACTTACTATGTAGAAAAACATTAAAAAAGCGTAAGTAAAAATGCCAAAATCGGTCCAATCCGATTTTTGCATTTGACATAATATAATTTTTAGGAAAATCAGTGAAATAAAAAAATTGGACTACTTTGTCACTTTGGATATCGGAACGCTTTTCGCGTAAGTAACGGTACCCACAATGAAGTTTCTAAGAAAAGCGATTACCAGCTTGCTGCAGTCATCGTCTTTGTGTATTAACACAAAGACGATGGCTGCAGCAAGTAATAAATATGTTGGTTTTCTTTATTTTTTGTGTATTCAGTATACGATATTGAACAAAATGGTTATGCGGCCCGCGCTCGTCATTCTCTCAATTATCTGGCCCGCTGTGAAAAAAGTTTGGTGACCCCAGTATATACCCGGCGGAACAAAAGTACAGTTACGAACTAACGGAATTCGAACTATCAGAGTTCTAATTAATTAACAAGAATTTCCTGTATATATCAATAGTTGCATTTTTAAATATTTTGGAAAATGATGTATTTTAAACTTTTCCATTAGATTTAAAATTTAAATTTTAAAAATGATAGCCTCATCATATCACTTTTATGACAATTTTTTTTTTTTAATGTTTCCATAGTGACCACGTAATGTTTTATTATCCAATCGGAAGTAACGATGTAACGAGTCCGTTATTTAGAAAATACAATTTACCTTTGTTTTATCAATATGGAATTAAGAAATGGCTTTCTCAAAGGCTGCAGGATCAACATCACAACGTCAATCATCAGAACAATATTAACGTATCTATTACTAAAGGAAATCTTTTAAAAGACAATAGTGTTTACTCAGAATGTAGTATATAAAGAAATTTAATAAAGATTTTTCTTATTTTTTTTTTAATATAAAGGCCATCATCTGTTTATGTGTGTTTAAGTGAATTCTCTATAACTCCTATTGTTTTTGTTCAATCCAGATGAAATTTTGTTTTGTTGCTCTTTATGTTACAACAGAACGTACAAACTATTTAATATACTTTGTTATCCAGAATGATGCATATCGTGCACAATTTGTACACCCTAATAGTGCAGTTTCTATATATTAGTCTCTTGCACTTACTGGCATGTTTTCTTTGTCTATCCTTGATGGGAAATGCAACACTTCTTCCATTTACACAATTATTAGCTCCTTATTACCTCTTAGAAAAATTTTAACTTCAACAATGTAATACATAAGTTGACAAAGGTCAGAATGTAATTTTTCATTGTAAAAATGTTTTCAAGTTGAAACCAAAATTCTGATAAACAAACTATAACTGTAATAAAAATATATAGGAGTACTTTATATTCTGCAAAAAAAGAAAAAACTACTCCGAATAAAAGTTAACAACGTGCTGAGTATGGTACGGATCAAATTGACCTGATAAGGACATGATAAATAAATAATCATATGGCTGAGAGTAGAGCCCTTCAAGACTAGTCTCGTAGTTAGATTATAAAAATATTAGTACTGTATATTGAGGGTTAAGTATTAGACTTATTGGTTTAAACTTGTATTTTGCCTTCTTTATAATAATTATACAAAGTCTAGAAAATAACTAAATTCAAGATGAAACAATCTAGATTTAGATGAGATAAACAGATTCTAAAGTGACAATCCTTTCTAACACGTGGTAGAGACTTCAATGTTTTGACTTAAAACAAAATGGCGGTCGATAGTACCCGTCGTTGCCACCCAGAGCGCTCTATCTAAGGTCACAGCCACTTTACGTAGTATATTATAGCTCGTTGTTTCCAAAAAAATACCGCATAAGTTTCATTAAACATACATTAAAACGAAATGAGTGGAAAAAGAGAAAGTCCTAATACGTTTTTAAAATAAAAATATCACTCATAATTTGTAATAATTAATTTAAAATGTTTATAAATGTTATTTTTTATAATGTTAAAATAAACATACATTTCTTAGTTTCAGACGGCGCTGAGAACAACCATTACGTCAAACAGTTGACGTTTGACACAATTTTGTGACGAAATTGCCATATCATGGTTGCGTCACAGATCGTGAAATCCTTCAAACATCAACATGGCGCATTGGTTCCACAGGAACCCTTTAAAGGCAACATCGCAAATCAATTTCGATTTGAAAATGATTGTCAGTGACAGTCAGGCAATAAAACTTTGCAGGTTTGTTACCTGACATTTTCAGAATTTATTATAATTTAAATAATTATGCTTTATTATATTATTAAATTAAAGACTCATGCATCAATATATTCAATTAAAGTAATTTTTAAGTTTATTGATTGATTTATTATATCAATAAGCTTGTTAGAGCAGAAATTCTTAACAGAAATAACACCAAAATAATAATTTAGATATAAAAATTGTAGTATATTTTAATGTATATTATGATTAATCATAGCAGCTTACAAAATGATTGTGATTTACTTCAGTTACAATTCATCTTTTTTACACAGATTTTATTATTATTATAAAATTGATAGGTCTACTAAGCTCACATATTTAATATGTTGTTGATAAATAAGATTAACATTTTAAAATGTAAATTTCCATCTCTACACTACAATTTATAATATTGAGTATAATTGTTTTAGTTTTTAGTAAACTTAATAATGCTTTTGATAAATTTAAAGATATATTTTTAATCAGTTTGATATAATAAGTATTTTTAAATGACTTTTTTGAAGATTCAATTGATTAGAATACATTTTACTCTGACATTTTAAATGTGTCAGATCTTTATTAGAAAGTTATAATGATTTCTATCATATTTTCTGTATTAATTTTATTATTTGAGTGACATGTATCTATTGCTATATTTTGTACTTGGTTATGTTATTGGACTTATAAATTCTGCTTTATTTAGTGGTATAGTGAGAGTATGGCCAACATGATTCTGGCCATAAAGTATCAATATTTTTTATTTTATGAATTAAATCAATAAGAATTACATATAGTTAAAAAAAAATCACTTGAGACTTGATATATGTATGTATCAAGGAAATTTTCTTACTTTTTACCATATATGAATGAACTTTCTGGTTTTATAGTAGGTGCTAAATTTTGCACCTACACTATTAGCTATATTTTACATTGCTTATTTGTTCTACTTTTTGGTTTGATATAATATGGCCTTTGTAGTTTTTCGTCAAAAAGTTATATCAAGCAACTAAAGTAATGATGTACTGTATTAATTTAAAAACATTTATGAATTTGCATTGTTTGGTTGGAATTAAAGTATGTACTAGCAAATTCATTTTGAAAATGAATTTTGTTTTTAATTGGATTTTATTTTAAAATCCAACAAAATACAAAATTATTTTAATNTTCTTTTCGTATAACTTTACTAGGTTAAAAATAAACAAACAAATAAAGGTATAATTGATTTCAACATTAAACATATTTTCAAATAATAAAAATTAAGAATTTTTGTAAGAATTAAGTATGAGCTACTCAAAGTTTCATGTTTTTAGTTTATGCTATTGTTACGAAAATATCATTTTGCAACGTTACTTTGAATTAAATCTTTACTTTGATCGAATGTAATTGTATTTTAATAAACCAATCCTAGACGGCCGGACGGCCGAGCGGTCAAAGTGACAGCCTGCCGCCCTGGAGGACTTCGGATCGAATCTGGACGGGTTAACGAATTCCCAGGAATTTTTCCGAGTATGGTCTGTTTGGATACGTCGGGCCCCGTCCCTCATAACCCGGCGGCCCCATTGTGGGCCAAGCCGAACCGAACCCATAATGGGCCTGCTGTAAGAGGCCCTTCTAGTGCCCGCAGGGCGGAAAAAAATAAAAAACCAATCCAAATCTGCAGAAAAGTGATTGAAAATAAAAAACCAATCCAAATCTGTAGAAAAGTGATTTTTTGTAATTGAATAATTACAGAGAAATTTGAATCTTTATATTCAAATTTATATAAGAAATATTTGCACAAAGAATTTTAAAATTGGCTTTCTGGTGTTCAGGTCAAAATTACCTATCAAGAATAATAATATAATATCAGATATTTATATTTTGGTAAATATATATATATATATATTGAAAAAGGTCACATTTTTATATCTGAAACAAGTATTATTTAATAACAATTTACATATAAATTAGCACTTATATAAATAATTTCGTAAAATAATTAGGCTTAACACTTTATAGATAAGGTGAAACCCGAAAATGTGCTATTTTAAAAGCAAAACCATATTGACCAGATTAGAATTGTTCTTGGTCTATTCTTCTCTTATAGCATGAAGGCACTTCGATCTAAATCAGGAGTCACCAAACTACAGTTCGCGGGCCAGATCCGCCCCATAAAGTCAGTCCATCCGGCCCGCCGCAGCACTGTGCCACAAACGAGCTAAAATATAATTATTTATAAAAAATATCATAGATTGTAGATGAACTTACTATGTAGAAAAACATTAAAAAAGCGTAAGTAAAAATGCCAAAATCGGTCCAATCCGATTTTTGCATTTGACATAATATAATTTTTAGGAAAATCAGTGAAATAAAAAAATTGGACTACTTTGTCACTTTGGATATCGGAACGCTTTTCGCGTAAGTAACGGTACCCACAATGAAGTTTCTAAGAAAAGCGATTACCAGCTTGCTGCAGTCATCGTCTTTGTGTATTAACACAAAGACGATGGCTGCAGCAAGTAATAAATATGTTGGTTTTCTTTATTTTTTGTGTATTCAGTATACGATATTGAACAAAATGGTTATGCGGCCCGCGCTCGTCATTCTCTCAATTATCTGGCCCGCTGTGAAAAAAGTTTGGTGACCCCAGTATATACCCGGCGGAACAAAAGTACAGTTACGAACTAACGGAATTCGAACTATCAGAGTTCTAATTAATTAACAAGAATTTCCTGTATATATCAATAGTTGCATTTTTAAATATTTTGGAAAATGATGTATTTTAAACTTTTCCATTAGATTTAAAATTTAAATTTTAAAAATGATAGCCTCATCATATCACTTTTATGACAATTTTTTTTTTTTAATGTTTCCATAGTGACCACGTAATGTTTTATTATCCAATCGGAAGTAACGATGTAACGAGTCCGTTATTTAGAAAATACAATTTACCTTTGTTTTATCAATATGGAATTAAGAAATGGCTTTCTCAAAGGCTGCAGGATCAACATCACAACGTCAATCATCAGAACAATATTAACGTATCTATTACTAAAGGAAATCTTTTAAAAGACAATAGTGTTTACTCAGAATGTAGTATATAAAGAAATTTAATAAAGANTTTATTTTAAAATCCAACAAAATACAAAATTATTTTAATTATTTATATATAAAGATATTAATTAAAAGTACAGTAATACCCCGAACTTACGCGATAGGTGGGACCGAGCGATAACTGCGTAAGTCGAATTCGCGTAAGTTGCGGTATAATTTCGCAATTTGTGTAAAATCCAAGTCGGATTTATGTAAGCTAATAAATGTTCTTGTTAATCTTATCTTGTCTTTTGATTCATTCACGGTTACAAGAAATCACCACATAGAGTCTCTCAAGTCTCCTTAGATATAACAAACACAGAAATTAATAACACAAAATAAATTGTAGCTATGCGTCAATTCTGCTCGACACGTCCGAGCATGTAAGCTGAACAATAGTGTGGGGGGAGTGAGTAATCAATAGTTGCGTGGTGCTTAAACAAAAGACGAATTGACGAGATTTGAAAATCGTGTAACTCCGGGTTCGCGTAAGTCAAGGTATTACTGTAATAAGGTTTATTGAATTATATTAGAAAAAACAGATTGAGTTAGAGGTGCTTCTTACCTTACTAAAAGTTAACTGTTGAAATCCAGGTAAATTATTTTTTTGCATCTGTTTTATCAATCTGTTTTTTAGTAAATGACAAAAATTTTCTGAAATTTGTCAAGGCTATAGGGCTATAATTTTGGAGATCACATTTGCCTTTCTTATATGTCATACTACAATATATATTAGAGTTCCAATTGTTTGGAATTCTGAAGTATAAAAGAAATTATTATACTATTCTAGCAAAAGTACTATACTATTTTAGATGCAATTTTTTGTTTTCAACTATGTTTAGTCTTCATTGAGTACTTACAGTAGGTGTATTAAATTGATAACATTTCAGACATTGTTATAAATATAAAGGCCATCATCTGTTTATGTGTGTTTAAGTGAATTCTCTATAACTCCTATTGTTTTTGTTCAATCCAGATGAAATTTTGTTTTGTTGCTCTTTATGTTACAACAGAACGTACAAACTATTTAATATACTTTGTTATCCAGAATGATGCATATCGTGCACAATTTGTACACCCTAATAGTGCAGTTTCTATATATTAGTCTCTTGCACTTACTGGCATGTTTTCTTTGTCTATCCTTGATGGGAAATGCAACACTTCTTCCATTTACACAATTATTAGCTCCTTATTACCTCTTAGAAAAATTTTAACTTCAACAATGTAATACATAAGTTGACAAAGGTCAGAATGTAATTTTTCATTGTAAAAATGTTTTCAAGTTGAAACCAAAATTCTGATAAACAAACTATAACTGTAATAAAAATATATAGGAGTACTTTATATTCTGCAAAAAAAGAAAAAACTACTCCGAATAAAAGTTAACAACGTGCTGAGTATGGTACGGATCAAATTGACCTGATAAGGACATGATAAATAAATAATCATATGGCTGAGAGTAGAGCCCTTCAAGACTAGTCTCGTAGTTAGATTATAAAAATATTAGTACTGTATATTGAGGGTTAAGTATTAGACTTATTGGTTTAAACTTGTATTTTGCCTTCTTTATAATAATTATACAAAGTCTAGAAAATAACTAAATTCAAGATGAAACAATCTAGATTTAGATGAGATAAACAGATTCTAAAGTGACAATCCTTTCTAACACGTGGTAGAGACTTCAATGTTTTGACTTAAAACAAAATGGCGGTCGATAGTACCCGTCGTTGCCACCCAGAGCGCTCTATCTAAGGTCACAGCCACTTTACGTAGTATATTATAGCTCGTTGTTTCCAAAAAAATACCGCATAAGTTTCATTAAACATACATTAAAACGAAATGAGTGGAAAAAGAGAAAGTCCTAATACGTTTTTAAAATAAAAATATCACTCATAATTTGTAATAATTAATTTAAAATGTTTATAAATGTTATTTTTTATAATGTTAAAATAAACATACATTTCTTAGTTTCAGACGGCGCTGAGAACAACCATTACGTCAAACAGTTGACGTTTGACACAATTTTGTGACGAAATTGCCATATCATGGTTGCGTCACAGATCGTGAAATCCTTCAAACATCAACATGGCGCATTGGTTCCACAGGAACCCTTTAAAGGCAACATCGCAAATCAATTTCGATTTGAAAATGATTGTCAGTGACAGTCAGGCAATAAAACTTTGCAGGTTTGTTACCTGACATTTTCAGAATTTATTATAATTTAAATAATTATGCTTTATTATATTATTAAATTAAAGACTCATGCATCAATATATTCAATTAAAGTAATTTTTAAGTTTATTGATTGATTTATTATATCAATAAGCTTGTTAGAGCAGAAATTCTTAACAGAAATAACACCAAAATAATAATTTAGATATAAAAATTGTAGTATATTTTAATGTATATTATGATGAATCATAGCAGCTTACAAAATTAAACATATTTTCAAATAATAAAAATTAAGAATTTTTGTAAGAATTAAGTATGAGCTACTCAAAGTTTCATGTTTTTAGTTTATGCTATTGTTACGAAAATATCATTTTGCAACGTTACTTTGAATTAAATCTTTACTTTGATCGAATGTAATTGTATTTTAATAAACCAATCCTAGACGGCCGGACGGCCGAGCGGTCAAAGTGACAGCCTGCCGCCCTGGAGGACTTCGGATCGAATCTGGACGGGTTAACGAATTCCCAGGAATTTTTCCGAGTATGGTCTGTTTGGATACGTCGGGCCCCGTCCCTCATAACCCGGCGGCCCCATTGTGGGCCAAGCCGAACCGAACCCATAATGGGCCTGCTGTAAGAGGCCCTTCTAGTGCCCGCAGGGCGGAAAAAAATAAAAAACCAATCCAAATCTGCAGAAAAGTGATTGAAAATAAAAAACCAATCCAAATCTGTAGAAAAGTGATTTTTTGTAATTGAATAATTACAGAGAAATTTGAATCTTTATATTCAAATTTATATAAGAAATATTTGCACAAAGAATTTTAAAATTGGCTTTCTGGTGTTCAGGTCAAAATTACCTATCAAGAATAATAATATAATATCAGATATTTATATTTTGGTAAATATATATATATATATATTGAAANATCAATAAGAATTACATATAGTTAAAAAAAAATCACTTGAGACTTGATATATGTATGTATCAAGGAAATTTTCTTACTTTTTACCATATATGAATGAACTTTCTGGTTTTATAGTAGGTGCTAAATTTTGCACCTACACTATTAGCTATATTTTACATTGCTTATTTGTTCTACTTTTTGGTTTGATATAATATGGCCTTTGTAGTTTTTCGTCAAAAAGTTATATCAAGCAACTAAAGTAATGATGTACTGTATTAATTTAAAAACATTTATGAATTTGCATTGTTTGGTTGGAATTAAAGTATGTACTAGCAAATTCATTTTGAAAATGAATTTTGTTTTTAATTGGATTTTATTTTAAAATCCAACAAAATACAAAATTATTTTAATTATTTATATATAAAGATATTAATTAAAAGTACAGTAATACCCCGAACTTACGCGATAGGTGGGACCGAGCGATAACTGCGTAAGTCGAATTCGCGTAAGTTGCGGTATAATTTCGCAATTTGTGTAAAATCCAAGTCGGATTTATGTAAGCTAATAAATGTTCTTGTTAATCTTATCTTGTCTTTTGATTCATTCACGGTTACAAGAAATCACCACATAGAGTCTCTCAAGTCTCCTTAGATATAACAAACACAGAAATTAATAACACAAAATAAATTGTAGCTATGCGTCAATTCCGCTCGACACGTCCGAGCATGTAAGCTGAACAATAGTGTGGGGGGAGTGAGTAATCAATAGTTGCGTGGTGCTTAAACAAAAGACGAATTGACGAGATTTGAAAATCGTGTAACTCCGGGTTCGCGTAAGTCAAGGTATTACTGTAATAAGGTTTATTGAATTATATTAGAAAAAACAGATTGAGTTAGAGGTGCTTCTTACCTTACTAAAAGTTAACTGTTGAAATCCAGGTAAATTATTTTTTTGCATCTGTTTTATCAATCTGTTTTTTAGTAAATGACAAAAATTTTCTGAAATTTGTCAAGGCTATAGGGCTATAATTTTGGAGATCACATTTGCCTTTCTTATATGTCATACTACAATATATATTAGAGTTCCAATTGTTTGGAATTCTGAAGTATAAAAGAAATTATTATACTATTCTAGCAAAAGTACTATACTATTTTAGATGCAATTTTTTGTTTTCAACTATGTTTAGTCTTCATTGAGTACTTACAGTAGGTGTATTAAATTGATAACATTTCAGACATTGTTATAAATATTTTTATATATTTCAATTTTTACCAAATTTTAAACCGTTTTAAATTTGAATTTGTTATTGCATATTGGTTCAATTATTGAACAATTGTAAATGTTCCAGAAAATTGATCAAATTGAAAATAGTTCGTTTGATTCTCAGCAATTCTCATCACTCTCAGCAGGAGGTGTTATATAATAATTACTATGGTTGTTGAAATTCTGAATATAAATGGTGTTTGTTTACAAAATCTGTGCAGGTGAAGTCATGGGTAACAGCTAGTTCTAAAATATTCAAGAAATGATTGTCAAATTCACTATAAGAAGCAATTTTCAAAATGCTTATTTTCAAAATGGAATTATATAGAAAATGATTAAGTCACAACAATATTTTTATAATTAATAAAGTTTTCAAAATTAATTAAAACAAAAGCACTTGATGTGTCAAAATTAGTGATGTAACGAATATTTGGTTACTATTCGGTATTCGGCCTGTTTGGCCTATTTTTCACTATTCGGCCGAATACTGAATATTTAATCATTATTCAGCCGAATACCGAATACCTAAAAACAGGAGTAATAAATAACAAAAACACAGTAAATTAATCATTTTGGTATTTAGATTTAATGTTATCGAGTTAGTGTTGTTTGTTTATATTTATTTATAACTTGTAACATGCACAAAATAAAAAAAGAAAATAATATTAGTCACATGTATTCACAATTTATAATTACAAAGATCAGGACACGTACACGTCTATCGTTGGAGAATCCTCATACATCTGAGGGTTTGACCCTGCCTAAGCTTTTTAAGCGCTCGTCTTTGCTCTTCCCTTTCTCTTTCCTCTATCGCTCTAATCCACGTATGCCTGTGCATACATCACAATACGCGCTCGCGATACTTTCGATTCGTCACTTTTCCGTTGTAGAGTTCCTATTTTACAATTACGTGACTCAGCCTGGTTATAACGGAGAAAAGAGACAAATAGGATGTCGATATAAGTCACAGTTATGATTTCACAGATTCGAGACAGCTTGATAGCCCGAACGGCCCCAGGGTTTCGCCCATGCATGCTAAGTGACTTTCATTACAAGCATTTAGCTTTCCGAAGTCTATGACAATAATTGTTTGGCATTGAGGGCCGCGAATTTCGTGCCAATAAGCTGCCTCGACTTGTTCGATTATGTTATCAACTCAATTTCATATTTATTTTCACATTTTCACTTCGCGGTCCTTCTCTGTTCTTCTTTCGTTATTTACACATGTAGGTCATTTCATTGTTATCCACATTTGATATAATCATTTATCACATACTTCCATGATGCTCTCGCCTGTCCGCTACAACTGCCAAGAATTAACGCGATTGGCGAAGCGTAGTGACAGTGGGCCAATAGAGAGCGGGATCCTTGCCATAATGCGGTTTGTGCGCCAATTTTCGTATGTGCGTTAATCGAGCCGAATAGTTTGGCCGAATATTCGGCTATTCGGCCACGCTTTTGGCCGAATATTCGGTATTCGGCCTGAGGCCGAATATACTATTCGTTACAACACTAGTCAAAATACAATAACACCAGCTTACCCAAGGAAGAGTATATCAAAAGAAGCAGTCTGCTCTTAGGTCTGTCAACTTTACCAGAATTTGCATCAGCTTTTATTACATGAAACATTTTGTTTCATAAGCAGAATGTTTTCAGTTTTATGGATGTCTTCCATGTCTCCACTAAACCAATGATATTGTATCTATCCAAAATAGATCTGCAGGACAAAATACCAAAATTTTCCTGTATATTGGCTGAAAGAAAAGACAGTAAATTATATTTAGTAATTTCTGTAGTGAGATTATCAAATTTTGGATACTGATTATTTATTATAAAAAAGATTCACTTTGAAAATTTATGCTTAGATAAAGAGAAAATAATTTATCTTACCATTTAATTTTTTTGTGTTGGACCAAAGAAATTAACATACATCTTCTAACTGTTGATCTACAGCATAAATTGGCAAACATCAAAATAAGAGAGATTTTTGCTTAAATTGTTAACATGTGCTTTCAAAATTCTTTAAGAATAGAATTTCCTAAGTTTCTAAACTTTAATTTGACTTCTGTGACCTCTTTTGGTAAAGTAGAATCAAGAGTTGTTATGAGATGTTTAATAAGAATATATAAATCCCTTTGAAAGAATTGGGATCAGCAGCAGCTCTAAATATAGGTGAAAAAAGATGATGTGTAGAGCCTTTTAAATTTTGTAGTATATTTTAGTATTTAAGTCATCAAGCTGGTAATTGTTGAAAATATAGTTCTACTGGTATCTGTTGCATCTGCATATCAATTATTTTCAAATTTAGAACTGATCAAGAACTACCTCTGATAAACAATACATTAAGAGAGATTTTTGATCTTATCCATTGAAATATTACTGTAGAACCAGACTTATTTTTTGTAATTGATTAATTCTATACTATTTCTGCTCAAAATATTTTAAACAATTTGTAGATTTTAGTTTTCCTAGAGATGCCATATCTTAGGAAGTTTTACCTTCTTTATTTCCTATTTTCTTGGTATTAGAAACATTGGACATTAAAGAGCCCCAAAACATTCTTTTCATAAGCTGCCTCAGGGATATTTTGGTGAGATCTTCAGAGCCCGAGTTTGATTCAATTCCAGAATGAAGAAATAAATTATTTATTAGTTTCAGGTTAATATCTAAACCTAAGAAATAACTTACCACTACAATTTATAGAAAACAAAATTTTGTTACCATGTTTGTAATATGGAGTTGATCATGTATGATTCAGAAAAAGTATACTAACAGCAATGGAAATTAATTTCAACCACATAAAAAATAAATCATTACAATTTTTATGCTGTATATTGTATATATTCTGAGTTATTGTCTAACTATCAGATGAACCTGGCATTGCTCAGGCATAAAGTAATGATAGTGAAGATTAAAATTATTAGTTTATAGTCGATTTTACCCGTTTTCACTGTGTGCAACAATTAGGTTTCCCTCTTCTGAAACCAATTAGAGAATTTTTAGATGGTCTAAAAATATGTTTGATTTCCCAGAAAAACACAGAAAATTGCATCTAAAATAGTACAGTAGAAGCCATTCCTCAGGTTAAGTCTTAATCCTCTCCCTCTCCCCCACAGAGGGAATTTCCAAAAATCCCTTCTTAGTGTGAATTCTCATTTCTTACCGTACTAAAATGTAATTAAAAACAAAAAATTGCATCTAAAATAGTACATTTTTTAAATTTTAGATAGTCTAATAAATAGGATTTTAACATTCTTGAATCAAGGTTGCTTGTTGTTCTCTATTATATGTGTTTGGTTAGCACAATGTTGCTGTTGAGAACGTATCATACAGGAACACTTTAAGAGGAAAAAGGTTGCTTTATTGACTTGGACGGATATGCATTATATCCGTCCAAGTCAATAAAGCAACCTTTTTCCTCTTAAAGTGTTCCTGTATGATACGTTCTCAACAGCAACATTGTGCTAACCAAACACAAACACAGGATTTTAACAATTTGGAGGGCTTATCACACCAAGGCCGACCGAAAAATAGACCAGATTTTTTACAAAAAAATCTAGTCTTTAATAATAACCTTCAAATTTAGGAAAGTATGCATTTTGGGTACAAGGGTCGTCAGCTTACAAATACAAAGTACCAACTTAGCACACATTTTGTAAGTATGATTTTGTTCAAAATACTGGTATTTGGATTAGAAGATTTGTGCAAGATGATTCTGAATCCAATACAATCTGCCAACCAATACACTTCTGGCATTGGGATCTGATATGTTATCCTCTATGCTGCCACCATGTATTATAAATGACTCAACTGATTGATAATACAAATAATGTAGATTATCATATTTTAACCTTAACTTATAATTATTTAACTGTAATGAAAAAATATATAATCTGTATTGAAACATAAAAGGAATTTTAATAAAGACTATGTAGTAAAAATTAAAACCACTAAAAAACTTAAAATGTAGCAATTTTATAATAAGTGTTAATGTTTTTGCCTGTTTAACACAGGCAATGTTAGAACTTATTATAAAATTGCTATATATTAAGTTTTTTTAGTAGTATTAATTCAAGTACACCCAGTTTTGAATGGTAGTACACTATGTAATATATATATATATATATATATATATTAGTGGCATGATTGCACCATGTGCCTGCTAGTTTAAATAAAATAAAATATTCAATTTTTCTTAGTGAACTTCGGCTTGCAAGAAATCGGCTTTTGGATTTATTATGTGATCCAAATAATAGTGTGGAAAATGTTGAAAATTGTCTGAACAACTATCTTTCTCTGCTTCAAGGCTTATTCATTGCTATAGATGAGAAAGGTGGAGAAAGTAAACTTCGTTATGCCATACGATTTCGATGGTCAAATACAATGCTTGGCAATGCTGCAAAGTAAGTTTAAGAAAATTATTTTAGTTTGTAAATCAGTTTTTTTATATTTAGGTTTTTCTATTTTTTTATATAAATTATTATATAACTTATAAAATATAATGATGAGCATTATCTTATTCTATAAGTTTCATTTTTTATTTATTTATATATTTGTATTATATATGCAAGATCAACTTCATAAATTAAATAATGAATTAAGATAATCATTAGTATAATATCTCTACTCATTTATCAGAGATAACATTAATTTTTAAAAATTTAAATTGCATTTTTAACACAATTACAGTCGACCCCCCATAACACTGTTGATTTTTCCATTTTATATGAATTTCATATTGTATGAGTCACTTAAATTTTACAAATACGTGTGCCAGGCTGTGAACGGCTCACGTATTTGTAAAATCTAAGTGACTCGTACAACATGGAATTCATATAAAATGGAAAAATCAATAGTGTTATAGGGAGGTCGACTGTATTTTAAATTATGATGCAAAGTTATGCTTATACAGACGCAAAGTTATGCTTATGCAGATGATGCACTACTGTTATTGGAGGGTAGGTCAAGGGCAGACCTCGAGACTAGAGGCAATATCATGCTGCAAAATATATTTGATTGGGGCACTATCCATAAGTTATGTTTTAATGTATTCAAAAAACAAAAGGTATTGTTTTTAATAAATCTGGACAGCCTAACCTTTATAAAAGACCTCCACACATCAAAATGAATGGCAACTCCATCAAGGTTGATCAAACTTTAAAATACTTGGGCGTAATGCTTGATTTCAGACTATCCTGGGATTGTCACATTGATTATATCACCAGCCGCACAGGACTTATTTTTCAATCTTTTGCACAGGTTGCTCGGAGAGAGTGGGGCTCTCAGCACCTGCATTATTTATTATTTATGATGCAATATTTATCCCTATAATCACATATGCTTGCGGGTCTTGGGACTGGGCATCACAAAAGGTGCATCCCAGACGAAAATTGGTGTCATCCCAAAGACGTGCACTTCTACTTATTGCTAAGGCTTATCGCACTGTCAGCAGTCAAAGTCTGCAAGTAATAGCAAAAAAGCCCCCAATTGATCTAACCATTATGCAAAAAGCAAGACTACAGCAGCTAAGATGGGGCAGGTCCATACGGTGCGGTTCACATACTATAACTCATGATGATATTGAGTGGGATTTTCCCTATGGTAATACAATGTTCCCTGGCACTTCTGTAAACTGCACTTTCACCAATATACAATCTGCAGATTTTGAAATTTATACCGATGGATTGAAAATTAATAACGCAGTTGGCTGCAGCTTTGTAGTTTTTGCTAACAATTTAGAGATTTACATTCAAAATTTATGCCTGAGCAATCGTTGTACTGTATTTCAAGCAGAACTATTTGCAATTTGCTGTGCCATTAAATGGGCAAATATCAATCTTCCAGGAACAACCATTCATTTGTATAGAGATTCACTTTCTGCCTACACTCTCTTAAAAAGCCTGAAATTACATCCAATTGCTGAAAATATTCGAAACCTTTTACGGACAACAGACTGTATTTTTGCAATAACATGGGTTAGAGCCCATCAAGGTGTGCAAGGAAATGAAAGGGCGGATTGCTTAACCAAACAGGCTGCAGAGAACACTGCTGCACCTTTTGAATATGATAAAATCAGTAAACAGACACTACAACGGCTGCTGTGGGAAGACACTCTTTCTAGGTGGCAGACAAATTGGGATCTTAACAGTGAACATATTACTTATCAGTTTATTCCTAATATTGCACATTTTTTTACACTTAAATGGTATATACCTAACCATAGTACCTGTGTGGTTGTAGCTTTCCGCCTCATACGTATTCGTATATTTTTTTTTTTTTTGGCTATTTTTCAGCCGTGTGAAATAAGGGGGTTGGCAACCTGGGAGAAGGGGGAAAGGTATTTAAGACGGACATTTACCGGTTAGGGGACACTCTCGTGCCGAGTGATATAGAGGAGTTGGTGAATGCAAAAGTGCTCCTTCCATTGTGGATTGGTTTTTCTTTGTTTGTTCCCGAAGCGGATTGGATTACAAGGAGTGAAACATCTAGGACTATGATATTGTAACGGTGAGAACATTTTACGTGTGTACCATTGTATCCAGTGGACCTTAGTGTAGTTGTACGAATATATATATATATAAACAAAAAAAAAAAAAAAAAAAAAAAAAAAAAACTTNTGACCTTTGCACTTGCGTCGCTTCATGAAGCACCTAAGCCACCTAACCTCACTGAGCAAATTGACTTGACTCACCTCCCTCCGGATCAGGTTGTAGGGGTACAGAAGCTCATCCAAGACTTTTCTGACATCTTCAATGAGGCGGTCGAAGGGCTTACCGGTACCACTAAATATATCCATGACTTTGAATTGTGCACTAGCACCCCAATATACACTCGACAATACCGTATCCCTCATACCTTCCTATCGAAATTAAAAGACAAAATCCAACAGTATCTAGAGGCTGGTATCATTGAACCGTCACTATCCGAGTGGAACTCCCCGATACACATTATCCCAAAGAGTAGCGGAGAAATTCGACTTACCCTGGACTTGCGGAAGGTCAATGAGGTCACCAAGGGACAAGATTTTCCCTTGATGAGAATTGATGATATTTTAGCCCAGCTGAAAGGGGGGAAGGTGTTCTCCGTCCTGGACTTAAATTCCGGTTATTTTCAGATACCTGTGGCCCCCCACCTACGGGAGGTGTTTGCCTTTACAACCCCTTGGGGTAAGTATCAATTATGCCGCATGCCCCAAGGGGGGAAGAACTCAGGACGTTACTTCCAGCGGGTAATGAATTCTATACTCTCCAAACATGTGGGAGTAAATTGTTTTGTATTCCAAGATGATGTTGTTTTATTTTCTGAAACTATGCACGAACATGTGGAATTGCTAAGAGACGTACTCGGCCGTATTAGGGAAGCTGAATTAGTTTTGCGGCCCTCAAAGTGCAAGTTTGCCGTGAACTCTGTCCGGTATCTGGGTCACGTGATTAACGAGAATGGGGTGACGCCAGATCCGGATAATATAAGTGCCTTTTTAAAGATACCGCAACCTAAGACGGTGAAAGAAGTAAGATCCTTCTTGGGAGCCCTAAGCTTCTACCGCCCCTTTATACGAAACTTTGCACACATCGCCCTGCCGCTCACCGAATTAACCAAAAAGGGGCGTCATTTCCAATGGTCAAAGGAATGTGAATATAGTTTCTGTAAGTTAAAAAACACTATCACTACTCCTCCAACACTGAAACACCCAGACTTTTCATCTGTGTTTCACCTGCACACCGATGCATCTGAATTCGCCGTGGGGGCCGCGTTACATCAAGCGTGCGGAAACCAACTCGCACCCGTCGGGTTTTTTAGCAAGAAACTTCACGGTGCCGAACTCAACTATTCAATCGTGGAGAAGGAGTGCCTTGCTTTACTTTTAGCCCTCCGTCATTTCCGGTTTCTGATATTAGGTAGACCAATAATCGTGCATTCGGATCATAAGCCACTTGTGTTCCTAAAGGACATGAACAATCATAATCGTCGACTCATGCGATGGGCTATTGAGTTGGCGGAATATGACATTAAGATGGTGCACATAAAGGGGAGTGATAACAAAGTGGCTGACTTACTCTCGCGCGCTCACAACAACTGCCATGATCAGCCTGAGGATGTGGGGGTGAATGTTAATGCAGTATCACCACTACCGGAAGATAATGAGAAAGGTCTAAGTGATTTGGTAACTGCATCTCAACAAACTGACAATCATATTCGTTCGATAAAAAACGCACTATCAAGTAGAGGGGCGACTGGAGTCCCCATTCACCTACGTGACTTTAAAGTAAGAAACGGAGTGTTGGTCAAGAGACATGTGAATCGACGGGGGGAGCATGTCAATTGCATTTATGTGGGTGACACTGCCCAGATCCCTGTTATACAACACTACCATGAAATAGGGGGGCATATGGGGGTCGAAAAAACACTAAGAAAACTTAGAGACACCTACTTCTTCCCCGATATGAGAACTAAAGTCAAGAGCTATATAACGTCATGTGGGACGTGCCAGCGCTTCAACCGAGTCACTCATAAGGCACCTGTCCAAGAAGTGACCCACCCTGATAACCCAATGCAGGTGGTTGCGGTCGATGTGGTTGGCCCGGTACCCGAATCCCGAAGAGGGAATCGGTATATTGTTGTGTTTATTGACATGTTCACTAGATTCGTTGAAGCAATACCGGTACCCGAGATATCATCCAAAACAATAGCTGATCTGTTATTTGAGAACATTGTGTGCCGGTACGGTGGGGGGCAGACCCTCATCTCTGACCGAGGGTCAAATTTGACCTCAAAACTAATGACCGACGCATGCAGGTTACTTGGCATCGAACGTAAGACCACCACTGCGTATAGACCAACATCTAACGGGACTTGCGAAAGGGCCAACAAGACAATCATCGAGATGATTGCAAAAATCTCTAATGGTGATAATGCCAACTGGGACGAGTACATCCCCCCTGCTTTATTGGCGTACCGTAATACCATCCATGGGTCGACGGGGGAAACCCCAGCCTTCCTAATGTATGGTTTCGATCCTGTGCTCCCAGGTGAATTGAGAGTTGACGATCCAGAAGCAGGAAGTGGGGGGGTCATAGAATATCGTGAGAGGCTAATGAGCAAACTTAGGGTCTGTCGCAGGGCGGCTGACAAATTTAGTAAGATGCAGCTAAGTGTCAAACGGGGGTACTGGAACAAGAGACGGAAGTTGAGAAAATTTAAAGTGGGGGACCTGGTGTTGGTGAGAAGACCATCAAAAGTTCATCATAAAAAGTTTTCCCCATGGTACTTGGGTCCTTTCCGTGTGGAACGCATACTCAGCGACGTGGTAGTCCAAGTCAAAGGAAAAAAATTGAGGAACGAACAGACCATCCATATCGACCGCTTAAAACCGTTCATCTGATCCAGAAACAACTATACGCCACCTAAAAAAAAAAGGGGCCAATCAACTGGACAGAGGGCAATTGTGACTGTGAGGATAATGAGGAGGTGGACCCTCGCCAAACAAGTCAACCAATTCAGTCCTACAGCCCTTATGCCGATGACCAACCCCAGCCTCAGACCTTAGAAGACCCGCACGACACATCGGAAGGTCGTGATCAAGCCCATGCAATGCCGCAAAGGGGTTGTCCTTATAACTTAAGATGGCGTCAGGTTGATTACGTCGCGCTGAATCGTGGGTACTATGTGTGACAAATGGTATTTTGTAAGGGGGTTTTCCCTATTTTTTTTTTTTTTCTCTTTTTGGGGTGGGGCATATGTGTGGTTGTAGCTTTCCGCCTCATACGTATTCGTATATTTTTTTTTTTTGGCTATTTTTCAGCCGTGTGAAATAAGGGGGTTGGCAACCTGGGAGAAGGGGGAAAGGTATTTAAGACGGACATTTACCGGTTAGGGGACACTCGTGCCGAGTGATATAGAGGAGTTGGTGAATGCAAAAGTGCTCCTTCCATTGTGGATTGGTTTTTCTTTGTTTGTTCCCGAAGCGGATTGGATTACAAGGAGTGAAACATCTAGGACTATGATATTGTAACGGTGAGAACATTTTACGTGTGTACCATTGTATCCAGTGGACCTTAGTGTAACTGTACGAATATATATAAACTTATAAAAGAACAAAAAACTGTTTCTTGGCATCCTTTCCCACGTGGTAATTCACCTACACTTACAATTAGCAAGACCTCTAAGTCTTACGATTTTCCACATCTGGCGTCCGCGACAGGATTACCACGTGGTCTATAATGGAGACAAAGACGACAGTGTGTTCGAGTGACGGCATGCAACCGGAGTCCACAATGAACATTCCAGGAAACCACAACTTAGCAGCAGTGACCCCAGTCGTTACGGGATACCTGGGGATGATCCCGACGTTTTCAGGTACTTTATCAGATAATGTATCCATCAAGCAGTTTTTCGATATTCTAGAAGAAGTGTCAACGATCGCCGGGTGGACGAGCGGGACCCGATTAGCCGTAGTCCAATCACGCTTGAAAGGAGAACCTTTCAACCTGCTGTTGGACTTACGGGAAGTGTACCGGAATGACTACGACAGAATTAAGACATCTCTACTAAGTAGCTTCCACAGACAGAAAGTGATTGATGGAGGTACATTGAAAGACTTCATCAACATAAGACAGAAACGTAATGAGTCAGTAGGTGAGTTCAAGGTTAGATTGTGTATATCGTTTGAAAGAATGGTCTGCGCGAACCCACACATGGCCGCGTTAAGAAATGAGATGTTAAGCAACCAATTCATTCAAGGGATAAACCCGGACTTAAGAATGAAACTGTTAGAGCGTGAACCAAAATCATTCGATGAGGCGGTCGAGTTAGCTGAGAAATTGGCGAAAATTGAGCAAGCCTGTGGGCTTAAAGAAGTTCAGGTAGGCGGCGTTGTGGTACCACCACATAATGATTCGACTCCCCCTGATAAGAGTAACATAGCTGGAGCAGAAATCGTGGCTCGTTTAGCTAAGTTGGAGGAGACTGTATCACAGCTGTCTCAGGTCGTTTTGGGATCAATTAGTGGGCCGGGTGAATGTAACTCAACGAGGGCCAATGTCACACCCAGTCGAGGTAGGAGATGTTTCGCCTGCGGAAGTAGAGACCACCTATGTGCCAACTGCCCGAAAAATTTAAACTAGAACGGGACTACCATAGCGGCCAGTATGGTGGTTCCGAAGTGGATATTCAACTGGCTAGTGAACCGGGCATTAACAACCACAACCTCCCATACATTTCCGGGGAGATCAACGGCCGTGCGCTGAACTTATTATTAGACACCGGTGCGGAAAAATCGCTTATAAATCGTTGTGAACTAGATCACCTAAAGGGTAGCTCCCTTAATACCAGCACTGTAAATGTGCGGGTGAAAGGAGTGTCAGGCGGAGTCATGAAAAGCAATATAGAATTATTAATTAAAGTGAGGTTAAATGATAAGGCGTTTCCCGTGAAATTTATCGTGGTGGATTCAACAATCTTGGTGGATAATCAGGGCATCCTGGGTATGGATTTCCTGCGTGCTTACCCTGAGATGTTACATAAGATTGCATGTCTCATGACTAGAGGAAGCCCTCTGACTGAGAAAAAACTGACCTTTGCACTTGCGTCGCTTCATGAAGCACCTAAGCCACCTAACCTCACTGAGCAAATTGACTTGACTCACCTCCCTCCGGATCAGGTTGTAGGGGTACAGAAGCTCATCCAAGACTTTTCTGACATCTTCAATGAGGCGGTCGAAGGGCTTACCGGTACCACTAAATATATCCATGACTTTGAATTGTGCACTAGCACCCCAATATACACTCGACAATACCGTATCCCTCATACCTTCCTATCGAAATTAAAAGACAAAATCCAACAGTATCTAGAGGCTGGTATCATTGAACCGTCACTATCCGAGTGGAACTCCCCGATACACATTATCCCAAAGAGTAGCGGAGAAATTCGACTTACCCTGGACTTGCGGAAGGTCAATGAGGTCACCAAGGGACAAGATTTTCCCTTGATGAGAATTGATGATATTTTAGCCCAGCTGAAAGGGGGGAAGGTGTTCTCCGTCCTGGACTTAAATTCCGGTTATTTTCAGATACCTGTGGCCCCCCACCTACGGGAGGTGTTTGCCTTTACAACCCCTTGGGGTAAGTATCAATTATGCCGCATGCCCCAAGGGGGGAAGAACTCAGGACGTTACTTCCAGCGGGTAATGAATTCTATACTCTCCAAACATGTGGGAGTAAATTGTTTTGTATTCCAAGATGATGTTGTTTTATTTTCTGAAACTATGCACGAACATGTGGAATTGCTAAGAGACGTACTCGGCCGTATTAGGGAAGCTGAATTAGTTTTGCGGCCCTCAAAGTGCAAGTTTGCCGTGAACTCTGTCCGGTATCTGGGTCACGTGATTAACGAGAATGGGGTGACGCCAGATCCGGATAATATAAGTGCCTTTTTAAAGATACCGCAACCTAAGACGGTGAAAGAAGTAAGATCCTTCTTGGGAGCCCTAAGCTTCTACCGCCCCTTTATACGAAACTTTGCACACATCGCCCTGCCGCTCACCGAATTAACCAAAAAGGGGCGTCATTTCCAATGGTCAAAGGAATGTGAATATAGTTTCTGTAAGTTAAAANAAAAAAAAGAAAAAAAAAAAAAAAAAAAAAAAAAAAAAGTAAAACTGTTTCTTGGCATCCTTTCCCACGTGGTAATTCACCTACACTTACAATTAGTGAGACCTCTAAGTCTTACGATTTTCCACATACCACACAGCTCTTGACAAATCATGGAAACTATGCGAGTTATCTTGTGAGATTTGCAAATAGAAATTTTAATTTGTGTCCTAAATGTCTGGTAGAGGACGGCACTAAACATTATATTTATGATTGCATAAAAATCGAACAAGAGATATTAGAACTTCGACTTTTACTTGAGGAACATGGCATCACATGGCCTTGTAGGTTATCAGACATTTGGATTACTTGTGACATTTACAATGATTTTAAAAGACTAGCTAATAAAGTTAACTTTGTTACTCAACATGCTATCTATGCTTAGTTATTTTGGCATTCAAATTAAACTATACATTTTGCAACCGACTTGTAATTATTGGCTATGTTACTTGATAGATGTTTAAGATGTCTGTGATATTGTATTGTTTTTATAAGATATTCAGGTTGATATTAGGCTTGTTATTCAATACTTTGCTTTCACTTTGTCTAACATGTTCTATGTTTGTTCTCGGTGATGGCTGATGGCATACATCCGAATAAATGCTGTTCTTTGTGCTAAATTAATTGTATATATGTCAGACTTAATTATTTTGCTAGTCTTTTGACCACACAGGATGGAATTTTTTTTTTTTTTCACAAACCTTTGCACCACATAATGTGCATACACATTCTTTAGACTTTCGAAGGAAATCAGCCATAATTTGATATGATGGCTGATATGAACTTGTGTAAATCTGTGCTTGTGACTATTATTAGAAATACAGTAGCACGTCGATTATCCGAAAGTCAATCATTCGAAAGAATTCCAGTCGGCAAATTTAAATTTTCGCCAGTGCTGTGGCGCTGCAATCTTTGGCTATGTCTTGGGCTACTCAAATATTTTACATTTTTGATACTAAATTAATTTCTGAAGTATAATTTTTTATTGTTTTTATATTTTTCAATATATTTATTTTGTTCATACAAAATAAAAAAATAATTTTTAACGATACAATAGTCTTTGTTAGGCTTAACATCGACGAAAATTCAATGCAAAGCGACACGTAACGGAGAAAAATGTCAAGATGGGATAAATTAATATATTTTTTTGTACATAATCGGTTATCCGAAACATCGATCTTCCGAACAACCCCAGTCCCCAATTGATTCAGATAATCGACACTCTACTGTACAAAATTATTATTCTACAAGTTTTTGTGCTACATACACACCTGCCAGAAATTCAACCTGACAGCGGCTGAACTTTTGTCGGTTGAAATGGATTTATGTAATGTGTCTTTTTTTCACCGTTGGATGATGTGCACTGCTTCATCTCATGCTATTCTACCTTAGTTTGGCTTCCCAAGGAGAATCAACCAAGACATTAGTGAATCTGTTGAAATGATCTTGTGTGAAATTTGCCTACTTCTTCTTCAAGTAATGCAAATCAAGTCTCTACATGCATCCTGTGCATATTTCAGTCATATCAAGAACTCAACTGGCAGCTAAAGGATTTCATCGGTTGATATGAACTTGTGTGAAATTTGCCTGCTCTTTCTGCAAGCAACACAAATCAAGTACAGTAATTCTATGCATCCTGTGCATCTTTTAGATAAATCGGGTACTTCAATTACAGTTACAGGATTTTGCTAGCTGATTTGGACATAGATTATGGATGGAGATTATCATTGATTGAAGTAAAACTTTTGTGCAGCTTGCATTCTTGATGTAGTGTACTCTAACTTGTTTACTATATTTATTATTATTAATATTTGTTATTTTAATTACTGTTTAATCATTATTTAACTTCATTAATTAATTTTGTTCTATTGTATAATATATTTATAATTTTATTAATTAACTCTGTGTTACTTGCATAATATATACTATATATGATTGTTCTGCATATTATGATTACTCATTTTATTATACATGTATTAAATGTTAATTGTGGGGAC